>NC_058088.1:13947527-14247527 GCF_014858855.1 Bufo gargarizans
ACAATGATTGAGGACAAAACTGAAGCGTTTTCTTCTGGATCTCAACAGCGGAATTGAAAACTCTAGTATGAAAGTAGCCTGATTTATCAGCATCCATTATATATATATCGTTTTACTGTGCTATATAATGGATCACTCTGAATATATTGTAATGTTTTATGGTTTTCTATGCTTTCATGTATTTATTTATCTACCTCTATAATTATTCCAAATTGTATGATATAATTGTATCACTTCTATATTTATATGAGCTCAATGTATTTACCTATTTATATTATAGACTATTAAAATGCTAAAAAAAATAAAGCTGGCCTTCGTATCGGGTTATTTTTTTATTTTTATTTTTCAATCTCAAATGGAAAAAATGTCCTATAATAAATACTTACAATAGTAGAAAGATAATTCTCTACCACAGCTTAGGCAATGGCCTGGTGTGAGAAGATTAGGGATGAGCGATTCGATTTTGGATGAAACATCCAAAGTCGATTCGCATAAAACTTTGTTTCAATACTGTACGGAGCAAGCGTTCCGTACAGTATTAGAATGTATTGGCTTCGATGAGAAAAAGTTATTACTTCGCGAAGTGCATAATAGCTTCAGAAATTGATTTATACTGTAAAAAACATCTCCCGAACTTGCTTGCTTCGTACAGTATTGAAACAAAGTTTTATGCGAATCGACTTCGGATTTTTCATCTGAAGTAGATTCGCACATCCCTAGAGAATATATAGACTGTATAGGAGGTGATATGTAGCAGGTATGCTGGGTACATGCTTGTTGGTGTATACAGCACACAGATGTGTAGTATGAGCAGTATACTAATACCCCATCTTAGTTTAAAACTTACATTGAAAAGTACTTGAGGACATTGGTGGTCACTAAGAGGGATTTAGCCTTTCTGCTGCCTGAGGCGAAAACTGAAATGGCGACTCCCCTCCGCCAATGCCAATTTCTTAACCTAATCCCTTTGCCACAATGAAAGCGCTCATTTCCCACAGCCCTTCTGCTGCCCCCCTCTTCCCCCTACCTGGTGCCACCTGGCCTCATTGGTGGTGCACCCCTGTCACTAGTGTTGAGCGAATTGAAGTCCACGAAGTGGACTTTGATCCGAATCTCAGGGGAAAAATTTGATTCACAGCGAAGCTGAATTTCCTCGTGGTTTGTGGTAGTGAATCGATTTTCCCTAAATGGCGGTAAAAAACTAAGAAATCATACTTATCTCCGCTGCTGCCATCTTGATTGAAGATCTTGCGCAAAATCCCATGCACGGCGACATATGACATCATCACGGGGCACACAAGATTTCGCGCTAGATCTTCAAACAAGATGTCGGCAGCCAGCTCGTCGCGAACAAATGCATGACGTAAGTATGATTTCATTTATTTTGTTTTACATTTTTACACTGTATTATTACTGTCCGATGCCGTGATCAGCTATGAATGCAGCATCTGAGGAGTCGCAATCACCGCTCTCTGTCATTGCACCCACTACTTACAAAGAAGTAATTTGTAACAAAGTGATTTTTTTTTGTAAAATTCGCAAAGCAGCCAAATCGAATTTTTTTAAATCTCACTCATCTCTAGTGTTTACTAAACTTAATATGATCAGTCAGTGTCAGGCAGCAGCTGTTAAAGAGGTTATCTCACGATTATTGTAACAAATGAAAATCGGACATCACATCGTACATGACAATCTCTTTCAAATAACACTAGCGCCAGCCGTGTACCTCACAAGGGTCCAGAACTCTCTCACAACTCCAAACATATTTAAAGCTGACAACTCAGGGGGTGTGTCCTTTCTTAGGGGTGTTTTCTTTTTGTTGCAGCTCTCTCCCTAGCACAGCTCAGAGGGCATGTCCTTTCTGCTGCAGCTCTCGTCCTATCACAGAGGACATGTCCGTTCTGCTTCAGCTGTCTCCCTATTACAGCTCAGAAGGCATGTCCTTTCTGCTGCAGCTTTCTCCCTGCAACTGTCTAGTTTCTAACAGCAGATCTGGCTGGAGGCAGCTGGAAGGATGGAACTGAACATGTGCGACCACCTCAGTGAAGTGGACAGAGAAATGAATAAAATAAAAACAAACAGCAGGTGGGGCTATACAGATACATCTTATTGAATACTATGGCTATACTAGATATTTTTTTTTGTACTTGTAATTTTTGTTTGTGGGACAACCCGTTTAAGGCATACAATCTCATGGGATGCATCAAAAGGGGCTTAGATACACACGAAAAAAACATAGTGGGGATTTACGATCAGAAATACTCCTATATTCGGTGTATTTCTGGCGTAGATTGTGGCACAAAGATTATTTGCCCCCTAATCTGCGACTTTTCCTCGCTCGCGCCAGGTCTACAAAAGTGGGCGTAATGAGGGCGGGGAAGGGGACGGGCCAGATGGCCTGTCTCTTTCATCATTTTCCACACCCGTTTTTGGCATAGAAAATGGTCTAAATGTAAGACAGTTCAGAAGCGGTCTTACATTTAGACAGACGCTGGAAACGTCAAAGTTAAGTTATGAGGTCGGCACCTCTACAGTGGGACATCACACTGATCCGGCTTTGCTTTTTTTCCCCCTTCGAGGCTGATCCTCCCTCGAGTCTGCTCGCTTGTCCTCCGCCCTACCACTGATGCCAGCAGCACTTCTCCTTGCTCTGTGCCTGCCCATCCACCCATTAACCAGCCATAATGTGATAGATTAGTACCGCACAGCCAGAGCCCGCTGAGGGTTTCTCCCCGGTTTATCAGTGGTGCGATTAAGCGAATCTCATCGCAGTTTTGGTAGGGCACAGGGAAGATACTGACAGCTAGGGAAGGAGCTGGCAGCATTGAGTGGAGCAGCAGAGAAAGGAGGAAGCCAAAATTAGTGACATGAATTATAAGGTGCCATGCACCTTGGTATGACGTGGTGCCCTAGGAGAGCATCTGCCCCCACCTACCCTTCGACCCAGCCCTTCCTAGAGGTTTGCAATATGAGGACCAGTCAATATCATCAATGCCTTTATCATCTTCATCCTGGAACAGCCTATACACTTTGATCACATGAGGCCGTCCACCGTGGATTGAAGTGTAGAAGAAAAAAAAGGGTTCAAAGGGGTGCAATAAAAAAGTATAAAACCATGTGTGACACAGTTTGGAGGTGTGTGACCTCTTTCCTCAGATGTGTCTGAGAATGGAGGCTACACACATCTGAAATTCATCACACTTGGAAAGTTTTCTACTTATTTTAATGTTTAACTTTTTTTTTTGTCTTTTGTGGGACAGTGCCCTTTTCAAAACCGTTTTTTGCTTCTACATTTCATTTGAAGTTCCAAATTCAAGCTCACTGGTCACGTTATCTACAGAGCTGTGCCTGTCCTGTTGCACAACCTTATGTGGTGAGCATACTACATAATATGTATTGTTTATCTATTTCCTTTCTGCACTATAGGACGCCTCTTGGTCCTTTTTTTCACTGTAGCAGGAGGAAAACAGGGCTGCAAAACTATCACCATGGTGTCTCCAGCCTCTTTTCTGTATTTAGCATATGCTCAGTATGAACCTGTTCTCATCTGTAAAGAGAATGCAGAACCAATGGTCAACCTTCCAATTCTGATGTTCTCTGGCAAATGCCATTAGCGTTGCATGCTGCTGAGCAGTGAGCTCAACTCCCGCTACAGGACATCATGCCACCCTCATGGAGTCTGCTTCTTAGAGTTTGGTCAGAAACAAACATGCAGACCAGTAGCCTGCTGGTGGCCATTTAGTAGGTATCTGGCAGGACTCCACACAGAAGCAGACACTGGGTTGATGCACTACTATGACCCTGTTCAGCTCTCTCCATCTAAAGGCCCATGTTCTGGATTAGTCTTTATGCTCTTTAGACTGTGCTGGGAGACACATCAAACCTTCTAGGGATGGATGTGCCACCCGGGAGGAGCCGGACTACTTGTGCAACCTGATCTGGTTGCATGTATTTCCTTATGCTAACAATAGTGACAAAACACTTGAAAAATGCAAAACTACAGAAGAATCAGTCAGGATGAATGAGGAGACAGTACAAGTTTGTGGCTTCCACCTATAAAACTCCCTTTTTGGCAATTGCCTTGCAGCTGCCTCTCCAGTGCACCTGTTACCACATTCATTTGCACCATAGCAGGTGAAATTGATTCACAATTGCATATGTTTCCTAACTGAACAGATTGATATTCGAAAAGTTTAAGTGGAATTGATTCTAAAGTGTTCTTTTAATTTCTTTGATGGGTGTATACCGTACTGTATGTGACTTTGAGTATGTGTTGAGTTTCTTTCTGAAAATGGGTGGTTTGGTCTCAGCATTTCCCACCTCTGAAGCCTGGAATGTTTCACTGAATGTAATTCGTACCTTTCTTCTTCCAGTAACATATCTGCTTGGAGTGTACCTTTGAGTCAGCTGAGAGAACAAGGGATTAACATCTTCTCAATCTGTCATTTATAGTAAATCCTACTTGTTCTCTGACTCCGATTCCGCCTGCTTCATTAATAAAGTGGGAGGGGCTGGCGTGTGACGGAGTAGGTGACGTTACGCTGCCGGCCTGCCTGCTACAGTACTTTGATAGTAAGTACTACAAAGGATTATGCTACTGCACAGAATTGTGATAATTTAACAAAGCTCCCATGACTACACTTTACACATAAAGACTGCTGTGAGCGGGGCCCGGTGTAATAGAGTACAGTGACTGCACCCGGCCCTGCCGCGATTCCAACACCCGTTGCCGGCCTCCAGCCCCTCATCCACCCCGCTGATACATCGCAGGCGGCGCTGTGCAGAATAGTGGCCGGCGATGTATCAGCTTCACCAGAGTAAAAATGGCAGCATTTTCCCCCCACTTTTGGAGGAAAAAAGTGCGTCTTATAAAGCAAAAAATATGGTAGATCAAAATGACATGTTGGAGCGAACGACAGTACCCTTTTTAATAAATCCTCTTGTGTCTGTGACAAAATTTTGGATGATAAATTTATCACTTGAAGATCATTTATTCCTGCTTGTGGCGAGAGGGATATCGCCGTGCTCCTGAGATGTTTCCTCCCCGCCCAGCATTTTTTGCCATTGGTTTCCTTCCCGTTGCACCTCTTTCTGTTTGTATATATGCAGTATTCACACTAATGTTAGTAGGAGAATTGTTAATTTCTGGTGCTGAATCAGGTGACTCAATCTCAGTTGAACTAAAGGAAACCTTAGCTAAACGCTTTCTCCAAGAGCGGGCTGTTTTTCTTAAAATTGAGCGGGGAGTATTTGCTCTGGCCTCTGACCAGGAATAAACCACATTTAATTTATAGTCCAGGAGATATCTGTTTTAGTAATCTTGTTTAAACTGTGCAAGATTCTCTTCCAACTTTTTTATATTCTCCTTAGACTTGATATCCAGCTCCTCAAATAGGGACTTATTCACATGAGGCAATAGGCTGTCTTGTGTTTTTTTATATCATCCCGCAGATTTGACAGAACCTGTTCCTCATATTTAACAATCACTTGCATTATCTGAAGAGAGCAGTTTGATAGGATCTTTTGCCACTGTGTTTGAAAAGAGTCTGAGTATAAGGTGGTGGGCTTTTTTTTCTGTTAGGTGTAGGGCAAAGTACGCGAACACCTGTTCCCCACACACACGCACACTGAATACATTTTTCCACGCACACACACACCCTCCCCTATGGCCCGCCGGATGTACTCAGCTGAGGAGGCATACGCCCAGCTTGCCTCCGAATCTGAGAGTCCCAGTGAGGACGAAAATGACCCCACTTTCCTCTTGTCATCTGCGTCCTCCTCACCATCTAGCGATGATGATGAGCCCCCAAGGAGGTGGAGACGCCGCCAGGCGGAGCAAGGGCACCACCATGCCAGGGAACCTGTGGCCTACACTACAGGGTGGGCCATTTATATGGATACACCTTAATAAAATGGGAATGGTTGGTGATATTAACTTCCTGTTTGTGGCACATTAGTATATGTGAGGGGGGAAACTTTTCAAGATGGGTGGTGACCATGGCGGCCATTTTGAAGTCGGCCATTTTGAATCCAACTTTTGTTTTTTCAACTTTCCAACTTTATTCTTTCATGAGTTATTTACAAGTTTCTGAACGCTTATAAAATGTGTTTAATGTGCTGCCCATTGTGTTGGATTGTCAATGCAACCCTCTTCTCCCACTCTTCACACACTGATAGCAACACCGCAGGAGAAATGCTAGCACAGGCTTCCAGTATCCGTAGTTTCAGGTGCTGCACATCTCGTATCTTCGCAGCATAGACAATTGCCTTCAGATGACCCCAAATATAAAAGTCTAAGGGGGTCAGATCGGGAGACCTTGTCACCAGACTTCAACACAATTTCTATCCGCTCCGCACGTGTTAACCTTGGCGACATGTCAATGGCTGTAAACAAAGAGAAACTTGTAAATAACTCATGAAAGAATAAAGTTACGTTAAAACCAAGCAAACCATTGTTTTTCTTGTAAAAATTCCCAATAAGTTTGATGTGTCACATTACCCTCTTCCTATTGAAAAAACAAAAGTTGGATTCAAAATGGCCAACTTCAAAATGGCCGCCATGGTCACCACCCATCTTGAAAAATGTCCCCCCTCACATATACTAATGTGCCACAAACAGGAAGTTAATATCACCAACCATTCCCATTTTATTAAGGTGTATCCATATAAATGGCCCACCCTGTAGTACGAGCAGCTCTGGGGCTCATGCTAGTATTCCCAGCCCACCAGCTAAGTCCACCTGAGCCCCCTAGTGGTGAACTTGTCTGGTGTACCCCAGAGCATTTTGAGCCTGTGATTCCTGATTTTGTTGGCCAAGCAGGAATCCAGATTCCCACAGTGGTCTTCACTGAATATGAATATTTTAGTCTTTTTTTCAGTGACCACTTTGTGAATCTGATGGTGGAGAAAACAAACCTGTATGCCCAACAGTTCATTGCTCAACACCTAGGCTCCTTTTTGGCTAGAGCCGGTGGCTGGACTCCGGTCAGTGCAGCCAAGATGAGGACGTTTTGGGCCTAGTAAAAAAAAAACTGTGTCCTCTACCAGACCCCACCTTACTGTGCAGCCATGACACGTACCCAGTTTGAGGCCATCCGGAAATGCCTGCATTATGCAGATAATCCAGCATGTCCCCCCAAGGTGATCCTGCCTATGACCGCCTGTACAAAATCAGGCCGGTCATCGGTCACTTTGGGGCCAAATTTTTGGAGGCCTATGTACATGGAAGGGAGGTCGCGGTTGATGAGTCTCTCATTGCTTTCAAGTGGAGACTCATTTTCCGCCAGTATGTTCCATCTAAGCGTGTGAGGTATGGCGTGAAGCTGTACAAACTTTGTGAGAGTACCTTAGGGTACACTTACAAGTTTTGTGTGTACGAGGGGCGAGATTCCCGTATTCAACCCCCAGAATGTCCCCCCAATCTGGGTGTTAGCGGGAAACTTGTGAGGGACCTTATGCACCTACTGCTAGATAAAGGTTGTCACCTGTACGTGGATAACTTTTATACTAGAATCCCCTTGTTCCAGTCCCTCGCCGCCAGATCCACGTCCGCTTGTAGGACTGTGCGGAAAAAACAACGCGGCCTCCCTACCCACCCCCTCCAGGTACCTATCTCCAGGGGTGAGACCCGTGCCCTTACCAGTTGAAACCTGTTGCTGGTCAGATATAAGGACAAGAGGGATGTCCTTGTACTGTCCACAATTCACGGTGACGGCATCACCCCTGTCCTTGTGCGAGGTACCGCTCAACAGTCCTCAAGCCCGATTGTATCGTCGACTACAATTGGTATATGGGAGGAGTTGATCTCTCTGACCAAGTCCTAAAGCCATATAATGCCATGCGCAAAACCCAGGCATGGTACAAAAAAGTTGCGGTCTACTGGGTACAGGTTTCCTTGTACAACTCTTTTGTGCTGTTCCGGAGCACTGGCAACACAGGGAAATTCCTCCAGTTCTATGAGGCAGTCCTCAAGGCCCTGATCTTTTCTGACCGGGAAAGAGCAGTCCGGAGTACCTCTGGAACTTTCCAGGTGTGGTCCCCCATACTGGAAATAAGGGAGAACCACACTTCCATGGAGTACTAAATTTATAATCCCCTTCCCCAATTTTAATTCCATTTAGCCACTGACAATTGGAAAAAAAAACTATGGTTCTCACACTTGAGACACTAAAACAAATTATTTTCAAAAATATTATTTTGTAAAACTAAAATAAATAAAAAAGTAGACATATTAGGTATCGCCGCATCCGTAAGAATCTGTTCTATAAAAATACCCCATGACCTAACCCCTCAGATGAACACAGTCCAAAGACGGTGCAAAAAGAGGTATTTTTTTGTCACCTTACATCACAAAAAGTGTAATAGCAAGCGATCAAAAAGCCCCCCAAAATAGTGCCAATAAAACCGTCCTCTCATCCGGCAAAAAATGAGCCCCTACCTAAGATAATCAGCTAAAAACAAAAAAAAAACTTGACTCAGACTATGGAGATACTAAAATGTTATTTTTATAAAAGGATAATATAGTGTAAAACCTAAATAAATAAATAAAATATTAGACATTTTAGGTATCGACGCGTCCGTAAGAGACTGCTCTATAACAATATTTCATGCGCTAACCACTCAGAAGAACACAGTCAATAAAATTAAATAAAAACTGTGCCAAAACAGCAGTTTTTGGCAAATTTTCAATTTTAAACCGTTTTTTCAAGTAACAAAGCAAGGCTTAACAGCCGAACAAAACCTTTTATTTATTACCCTGATTCTGCAGTTTACAGCAACACCCCATATGTGGTTGTAAACTGCTGTATGACCAAACGGAAGGGCGCAAAAGGAAAGGAATGCCGTATGGTTTCTGGAAGGCAGATTTTTATGGCCTTTTTTTTGGCACCATGCACCATTTGAAGAACCCCTGATGCACCCCTCGAGTAGAAACTCCATGAAGGTGACCATATCTAAGAAACTACACCCCTCAAGGTATTCAAAACTGATTTTACAAACTTTATTGACCCTTTAGGTGTTCCTCAACAATTTATGGCAAATGGAGATGAAATTTCAAAACTTCTATTTTTGGTAACCTTGCCTCACAAAAATGTAATATAGAGCAATCAAAAATCATATGTACCCTAAAAATTGTCCCAACAAAAATGCCACCTTATCCCGTAGTTTCCAAAATGGGGTCACTTTTATGGAGTTTCTACTCTAGGGGTGCATCAGGGGGGCTTCAAATGGGACATGGTGTAAATAAACCAGTCCAGCAAAATCTGCCTTTCAAAAACCACACGGCGCACCTTTCCCTCTACGCTCTACCGTGTGCCCGTACAGTAGTTTACGGCCACATATGGGGTGTTTTGCAAACTACAGAATAAGGGCAATAAATATAAAGTTTTTTTGGGCTGTTAACCCTTGCTGGAAAAAATTGATTAAAATGGAAAATTTGTCAAAAAAATTGAAATTCTGAAATTTTATCTCATTTGCCATTAACTCTTGTGGAACACTTAAAGGGCTAACGATGTTAAATGTAAAATCAGTTTTGAATTATTTGAGGCATGTAGTTTCTAGAATGGGGTTATTTTTGGGTGGTTTCTATTATGTAAGCCTCGCAAAGTGACTTCAGACCTGAACTGGTCCTTAAAAAGTGGGTTTTTGAAAATTTCTGAAAAATTTCAAGATTTGCTTCTAAACTTCTAAGCCTTCTAACGTCCCCCAAAAATAAAATGTCATTCCCAAAATGATCCAAGCATGAAGTAGACATATGGGGAATGTAAAGTAATAACTATTTTTGTAGGTATTACTACGTATTATAGAAGTAGAGAAATTGAAACTTGGAAATTTGGAAATGTTTCTACATTTTTGGTAAATTTGGTATTTTTTTATAAATAAAAATGATTTTTTTTTTTACTCCATTTTACCAGTGTCATGAATTTAAATATGTGAAGGAATAACAATCTCAGAATGGCCTGGATAAATCAAAGTGTTTTAAAGTTCACACATAAAGTGACACTGGTCAGATTTGTAAAAAATGGCCTGGTCCTTAAGGTGAAAAGGACCCCAGTCCTTAAAGAGTTAAAGAGAGATTAACATTCACTTTTCTGTATGTCATGAGTAAGGACCGAGGAGTAGGAAATGCGTAGACATTGATGATCTTGTATGAGATTCATGTTTGGATAACAGTTTTTTATTGTTATTAAAAAAGCTGCAAGTTTTTATGGGAAGCTGGACCACAAGTTTTTTCTTTGGTTGGCTCAGCAGACTGTATCATACAGGATAGGATTAGATACATGGCTCAGCAGACAGTATTACACATGATAGTATTAGATACATGGCTCAGCAGACAGTACTACACACAATAGTATTAGATACAAAGCTCAGGAGACAGTATAACACAGAAAAGGATTAGATACAAAGCTTAGGACACAGTAATTAGATACACAGCCCAGCAGGCAGTATCACACATGATAGTTTTAGATACTCAGCTCAGCAGACATTATCACACATGATATGATTAGATAAACAGCCCAGCAGGAAGTATCATACATGATAGGATTAGATACACAGTTCAGCAGAGAGTATCACACAGGATAGGATTATATACATAGCTCAGCAGGCAGTATCACACAAGATAGGATTAGATACACAGTTCAGCAAACAGTATTCCACAGGATAAAATTAGATACAAAGCTCAGGAGACAGTATCACACAAGGATAGGATTAGATACACAGCACAGCAGGCAGTATCACACATGATATGATTAGATACACAGACCAGCTGACAGTATCACACATGATATGCTGATATGATTAGATACACAGACCAGCAGGCAGTATCACACATGATATGATTAGATACACAGCTCAGCAGACAGTATCACATAGGATAGGATTAGATACATAGCTCAACAGACAGTATCACACATGACAGGATTAGATGTACGGATCATCAGGCAGTATCATACATGATAGAATTAGATACAAAGCCCAGCAGACAGTATCACACATGATAGAATTGGATACACAGCTCAGCAGGCAGTATCCCAAATTATAAGATTAGATACGCAGCTCAGCATGCTGTTGATACACAGCTCAGCAGCATTATATCACACATAATAAAATTTGATACGCAGCTTACTTAATATTCTCAATAGATCTCACCAAATTTAACTGGGTCTGCCGATAAATATCTCATATCTGATGCCAGCTTCTCTGTTCTTTAACAGAAGAAAAAGCAGCTTAAACAATAAGCTATATGTGGAGCAATCACCACCCAGTAGTTGTGATGTGGTGTCATTTAGAGTTTAGTTACTGTCTCGCGATATTACAGGGAGTGCAGAATTATTAGGCAAGTTGTATTTTTGAGGATTAATTTTATTATTGAACAACAACCATGTTCTCAATGAACCCAAAAAACTCATTAATATCAAAGCTGAATATTTTTGGAAGTAGTTTTTAGTTTGTTTTTAGTTTTAGCTATTTTAGGGGGATATCTGTGTGTGCAGGTGACTATTACTGTGCATAATTATTAGGCAACTTAACAAAAAACAAATATATACCCATTTCAATTATTTATTTTTACCAGTGAAACCAATATAACATCTCAACATTCACAAATATACATTTCTGACATTCAAAAACAAAACAAAAACAAATCAGTGACCAATATAGCCACCTTTCTTTGCAAGGACACTCAAAAGCCTGCCATCCATGGATTCTGTCAGTGTTTTGATCTGTTCACCATCAACATTGCGTGCAGCAGCAACCACAGCCTCCCAGACACTGTTCAGAGAGGTGTACTGTTTTCCCTCCTTGTAAATCTCACATTTGATGATGGACCACAGGTTCTCAATGGGGTTCAGATCAGGTGAACAAGGAGGCCATGTCATTAGATTTTCTTCTTTTATACCCTTTCTTGCCAGCCACGCTGTGGAGTACTTGGACGCGTGTGATGGAGCATTGTCCTGCATGAAAATCATGTTTTTCTTGAAGGATGCAGACTTCTTCCTGTACCACTGCTTGAAGAAGGTGTCTTCCAGAAACTGGCAGTAGGACTAGGAGTTGAGCTTGACTCCATCCTCAACCCGAAAAGGCACCACAAGCTCATCTTTCATGATACCAACCCAAACCAGTACTCCACCTTGCTGGCGTCTGAGTCGGACTGGAGCTCTCTGCCCTTTACCAATCCAGCCACGGGCCCATCCATCTGGCCCATCAAGACTCACTCTCATTTCATCAGTCCATAAAACCTTAGAAAAATCAGTCTTGAGATATTTCTTGGCCCAGTCTTGACGTTTCAGCTTGTGTGTCTTGTTCAGTGGTGGTCGTCTTTCAGCCTTTCTTACCTTGGCCATGTCTCTGAGTATTGCACACCTTGTGCTTTTGGGCACTCCAGTGATGTTGCAGCTCTGAAATATGGCCAAACTGGTGGCAAGTGGCATCTTGGCAGCTGCACGCTTAACTTTTCTCAGTTCATGGGCAGTTATTTTGCGCCTTGGTTTTTCCACACGCTTCTTGCGACCCTGTTGACTATTTTGAATGAAACGCTTGATTGTTCGATGATCACGCTTCAGAAGCTTTGCATTTTTAAGAGTGCTGCATCCCTCTGCAAGATATCTCACTATTTTTGACTTTTCTGAGCCTGTCAAGTCCTTCTTTTGACCCATTTTGCCAAAGGAAAGGAAGTTGCCTAATAATTATGCACACCTGATATAGGGTGTTGATGTCATTAGACCACACCCCTTCTCATTACAGAGATGCACATCACCTAATATGCTTAATTGGTAGTAGGCTTTCGAGCCTATACAGCTTGGAGTAAGACAACATGCATAAAGAGGATGATGTGGTCAAAATACTCATTTGCCTAATAATTCTGCACTCCCTGTATGTTGTTTTGCTGTCAGGACAAATTTGACACCACTTCCAGTTTGGAGATCAGGTAAGAGTGGATGCATCTGTAGGCAGCAGCCAACTGACCACATAGGATGTCTCGATAGTAGTTGAGTTTATTCTCCTTCTCAGTGGGTGGAAAAAAGCCCCCATTTTGGAATGGTAGTGAGGGTCTAAGATAGTGGAGAGCCAGTAGTCATCCCTCTGCCAAATGGTGATAATCACCCATTTCTGTATACATTGCTTGTGCATAAATGTTCTCCTTCTCCTCCAATTAGGCCCCCACTGGGCTCTGGTGGCTGTGAGATGTAGACGCCACGTCTCCTGTCCCCTGGCTAGCCATATTTTTCAGCATCTGCTCTAGGACGTGAAGGAGTGGAATGACATTGTTCATCCTGTAGTCCTGGGGACTGACAAATAAAGTGGCCTCCTCAAAGGGCCTGAGCCAACGGCAGGTGTCATGCATAAGCTGACACTGGATAAGGTGAAAGTTACACAGGGGAGTGCTCCTGTCCACCTGCATCATCAAGAAATCATTTACGGTTTTACTCTGCTCATATAGTTAGTCCAACATGTGAAGGGTGGAAATGTCACATTTTAGGCGATGTTGGGGAACACTATTCTGCCTTTGCAGCTCAAGGAGGGCATGCTTTGCAGTGTAGGAATGGCTAAAGTGCATGCACCTAGCCATTTTCAGGATGTCTTTTGCAGTTCAGGAACCACTTTATAACCATATTAAAGATGTGCGCCATGCAGGGCACATGAGTTGACCCTTGTTGACGCAGCGCCAAAACACAACGTTCTTTACGTTATTGGTGATCATGGTTCTGATTTTAATTTGGTGAGGAGACAGCCAGGATTCAAATTCCTCTTGAAGGATGCAGAGCAGTTCCTTACCAGTGTGACTCTGTCAGTGTGACAAACCAGGTGCAGAACAGCATGACATAGCCATGCTCTTCATAGGTAGTATGCTGGAGAAGCACTCCGAATTGTCCCTGAATTGTGGAGGCTGAGGACAAAGTGGAGGATGAGGAGGCAGAGGAGCACATTACCGCAGGACTCACAGCTTGAGAATGTGGAGGCGGCAGTGCCGTCACCTGGCCAAGTTGCTGGTGTGGCTGTGCAGGAACCACATTTATCCAGTAGGCCATAAAGGACATTATATTGTCCTTCACCCTAGTTACAGTTCCACATGTTGGCGCTGCCATGAACTTTAGCAGACACCGACAGGCTGGAGGACACCTTCTGTTTAACATAAGTGTGCAGGGCTGGTACAGACTTTTTGAAGAAGTAATGATGACTTGGGATTCTCCACCTTGGCTCGGCAGAAGCCGTCAGTTTTCTGAAAGGGGCAGAGTCCACCACATGGAAAGGGAGGGACTGTAGTACCAGCATCTTGGCTAGGAGCACGTTCAACTTCTGCATCATTGTATGAGTGCATGGATACTCTGTTGTCTTTTTGCAATCGCTTCAGTGATCGATTGCTGACAAAATGAGTGACGAGGAGTAGGAGGAGCAGGAGGATCAGGACCAGTAATTCATGGGAAGGAAACACAGCTCCCTTCTGCTGAGGTGGTGGAGCCTTGACTGCTGGGGAAGAGGTGTGGGCCACTGGGTTATGCAGCGGTTGCTGCATCAGGCTGTACCACTACATTAGTGCCACGGTTTTTCTAGGCCAATTTATGGTGATGCCGTATATGTGGACTCTGGGTCGTGGTCCCAACATTGGCACCCTGGCCATGCTTCACCTTCTACCCACAGATTCTACAAATGGCCACGCTGACATCCTTTGGTGGCTTGATGGAAAAATTCCCACAATGTAGGGCATTTTCCAGAAAGGTAGGCTCCTGTGTAGCAGAAGGTTTACCCCGGGCATGTTTGGCTCCAGAAGTCACACTGCTGCCACCCTGCTGACTAACAGCCATGCTACCACCCTGCTGGCTCAGCCTCTGCCTCACGTGCAAGTTGCCCCCTTCTTTTCCTGATAATGATGAAGCACCCTTTTCACCCGGCTCCCACGTGCAATCGGCTAAATCCTCATTCATTACTGTCTGCATATCACTGATTTCACCTTCACCAGTCTCAGGGTCACGTGCTTGACCGCTTGCAACACCAGCTCCCACACGACTCTCATCGCTGCTAGTTGCCCGCCTACCGGAGGAAGCAGCGGATTTCTCCTTCACGTCTTGGCTGGGCAGTAGCTGTTGACTGTCCTCTAGAAGCTCGTCCTCGCTGAAAAGCAGAGACAAGCTGATGGCATACAATACTACCCAAGCAGAAGGAACATAAAATGAAAGCGGCAGGTTCAGGACAGGTGGGGGCACGGAGCTTGTTCCCAGGCCATGCCAACTAAGCGTGCTATGAGAAGAACCCACCGACTCTGATGTCTCTTGAGAAGAGGTAGAAGACCAAGTCAACCATTCAAGGACAGCTGGGTTGCTGGTCAAAAAACGACCGCTGGATGACACTGGCAGCACTGACCTGTTGCTGCGACTGCTGCTACCACCCCCTTCTTCTGTTGCTACTTCTGTCGCCTGCAGAAACATTATGGCCACTGCTGTTCCCTTTAGAAAGGCATGTCATCTGTCTGTCAGACATACTGTACTGTAAAAGTAACAGTAAGGGTAAAAGAGCATTAGTGTCAGGCCTCAATTTCACCCCCAAAAACAAGGATGAATGGATGTACTTATATATGAGAACATGAGCACCCTAAATTGTGTAGTATCAGGCCGCAATTTCACCCAAGAATCAAGGATAAATTGATGTAACCCTATAAGTTATTTCTTGTTGATGATTATGCCAAGGATTACTGACTGCTTGTGGTGACAATTAGGTTCAAATTACCTATTTTGATAAGCTCTGGCTGGTACCTCTGTAATGAACCCCACCTCAGATTCCCATATTTTTTTTAATGTTTTTAAATAAGTAGATAGGAACATCAAAATTATTCACCGAAGACTGGCGCAACTTCAGACAAGATGAAGTTTTTCTCCCCAGAGCCAATACTTTTTAATGCTGTACGGAAACAGCATATATGATCCGAAGCTCGATTCGCTCAAGTCTAATCACAGAAAAAGTACTGTGGGTGGATCATTGGTTAGCACTGGTGCTTTGCAGTGCTGGGCTCCTAGTTTCTAAACCGATCAAGGACAACATTTGCATGGAGTTTGTATGTTCTCCCCATGTTTGTGTGGGTTTCCTCCCACACTCCAAATACATACTGATAGGGGCCTTAGATTGTGAGCACCATTAGGGACAGCTTGATTCCAATGCCTATAAAGCACAGTGGAGTATAGTAACTCTATATAAGTGAATAAAATAAATACTGTGATTTTCCACTGACTGAAGACAGCACACCTAGTCTCCTACTATCAGTTGCTATAGTAAGGTATAGTTTACTCTCCATAAAGAACAGTAACTATATAGTTGTCAGCAGTCAATGCCTATATAACTAACTGATAGCCGCTGTTTTATTCACTCATTTTTGCAGCTTTATCTCGCTCACAGGAGCTAATATTAGTTAGCAACAATATATCACGCTAGCAGCAGTTAACGAGTAGGCATCTCACTGACAGTGGCTGTATTGTTGAAAGTGTTTTGCTGGCAACAGATGACATTGACTGGCAACTATGTATCTTACTGAAAGCAGCTATTTGATTCAGCAATACTGTCCAGCATAACAGCATTTGCTGTACAACACCGCCATTCAGTCATAAGCACAGAGGGATGCATTAAATAGGAAATAATGTATCTCACCTAACATGTTTCACCGTGAAACCGGCATCATCAGGGTTAATCAGCTAACAGCGGGCAGATTGAACGTGTCATGAGCCTTTTATACCATAAAGGCATTATCAAAGTTCAGTCGGAAATAGACACTTGCTGACTGTCAAGTTGTGGGACCTAAGCTCAATAAGACTGTACAACGAGTGTTTTACCATCCAGAGCATGGGTAGCATTTTAAATCTCAGTGAAATCACTTGAAATACTAGTCCAAAATCTGTGTCAAGACATCTTCAGACAATTCCTGATTTTTTTTTGTTTTGCAAAGAAAGCAATACAAGTGTGGAACATGTGTTTTACAATCCAGAGGATAGTGATTTAAATCTCTGAATGAAAACACCTACAATGCTAATCTAAAATCTGTGTCAGAACATCTCCAGACAGTTCAAAGTTTTTTTGTTTTGAGGAAAAAGCTATGAAAGTGTGCAATGTATGTTTTACAATACAGAGGGTAGTATTTTACATCTCAGTGAAAACATTAGAAATACTAGCCCAGTATCTGTGTCAGGGTATCTCTAAACAGTTGAAGAGTTTTTTGTTTTGGGAAAAATACAATACAAGTGTGCAATATGTGTTTTACAATACAGATTGTTTCATTTTAAATCTCTGAGTGAAAACACATGAAATACTAGTCTGAAATCTGTGTCAGGGCATCTGCCCACAGTTCAAGGTTTTTTTGTTTTGCGAAATGTAGCAATATAACTGTGCAAAATGTGTTCTACAATACATATTGTAACTTTTTAAACAGGTGCAATACTAGTCTGAAATCTGTACAGCGCATCTGAAGACATTTCAAATTTGGTTTACGAAATATAGAGAGCGGGCTGAGTTGAGTTGACGTGACTGGAAATGACGTTCTAGCACAAGTATCATTTCATCTCTATGGTAATATCTGCATACAGCTGTGGATTTTTTATGCATCTATTTCAAAGCCACATGAAAAAGATGCATATCAGGTGTCCACACACTGTTTAGCACCATTGAACAGAGCCAATCTATAGTCGGAGCTGTGGCATTCGAATTGAAAATCTTAACTGAGAGCGTTGTTGTGCCATCAAGATTTGTGGTGCCAAAAATCATAGACATCACAAAAAATGAGGAAGTAACAAAAATAGTCTTTATTTTTATTTTTTTACATACATTTGTCTATCTACTCTGTAAATAGGTAAATAAATCATCCTTGTACCTTAGGGCTTTCTTTTTGTAGTGGTATGAACACACCCCATCAACTATTCATGTGTTCTGGGTATAACTGACACATCTTCATCAGAGCCGCCTGTAAATTTTCTGCTTTCTACACACGTAACTGAAAGTTCATTTTACATGATGTGACAGGGTGAAGGTCTAAACTTCTAGTAGTAATCAAATAAATATTTAGCCGAAACAATGGATATTGACTTATATAAGTATGATAGGGTGTCAACTCTGAGCAATGACACACATGGGTTGTCACCAGTCCAACACACCCAAAAATAAACCCCTGACCTGACCTTCAGAAGATCTGTACATCAGATATGTGGGTATTGCTTTTGGAGACTGGTACTTGATACTGAAGGACGAGATATCATGAAGACTTACCTACTCTATCTAGCAACCACAGCTGTGGTCCTTGTAGCATTTGCAGTTGGTACAGGTGAGTTGTTTGGCATTTCCTTTGGAGGGATGTCTGGTTCATAAAACCCTTAGATTATGTTTCATTAGGCCTGGATGAGTGGATGTTCTCATCATGACTCTTAGTTATGAAGGACTATGGGCCTCTGAAAAACCCACATAAGAAAGCCAACATACTAACATGTTTAATAACATACTCCATGGTGGATTTTTTTTTTTTCATAAAAAAATAGTGCAAAAATGATCCCTTTTTGGTGGCAGAGGAATTCTCTGTCTTCTGATCCGTAAAAGGGTAGAAGCTATTTTCAGCAATTTATGCGGGACAAATTACAAAAGTTTCTGATTAGCTAAAATAAGCATATTTTGGGAAACCCATAGTGAATTTGATACATGGAGAGCTTTTTCTCTCATGTCTACTAACAATAGTACTACTACTACTTCTATTACTGGAAATAATGATAATACTATGATGACTACTACAAATACTACTAATTTATAATAAAATAATAATAGAAATATTAAGGACAATAGTACTAATACTACTTCTAATAAGGCTAATATTAATTTATTATTAAAGCGCCATTCATTCCATAGCTCTGTATATATGAAAAGGGGTATACAGTACATACATAATACAGACAATTGCACTAAGCATAAACAAGACGATTTACAGACTGGTACAGAAGGAGAGAGGGTCCTCCCTGTGAGGGCTTACAATCTACATGGTATGGGAGAAGGACACATTAGGTGCGGGTGAAGCTGGTCATGGCGGTATAGAGGCAACAGGGTCACTGGTTGTAGGCTCGTCTGAAGAGGTGGGTTTTTCAGGTTTCTTTTGAAGGAAGGTGAGAGTCTGATATGTTGGAGTAGCGAGTTCCAGAGTATGGGGGATGCGCGGGAGAAATCTTGGAGGCGATTGTGAAAAGAGGAGAGGAGAAAAGAAGGTCTTGTGAGGATCGGAGAGTGCGTGTGGGGCTGTATCGGGTGATATCACCACTATTATTACTATTAATCAGATTTAAATAGTTCTACTGCTACTTCTATTAATAATAATAATGATAATAATAATATCAACACAATTACTACTAATAATGATATTAAAAGTAATTTTACCAATACTTTTATTAATAATATAAAATAAATCTACTACTAAATAAATACAATAATAATTTTAATAATAATACAAAATAATAATTTTGAAGCAGCTCACTGTGTGCTAAGTTATTTTTTTACATTTAGGGTATCCAGACCAACATTGTTGTACTGAAACTCCAACATCAGTAAATAATACTTTAAATAATCAATAAATAATACCATAAATAATCAATACTACTATAAATACCATGAAAACAATAAATACAATAAATAACACCATAAATACATATCATAAGCAATACAAAGAAATAATACTGTACAATAAAATCATAAATAATAAATACATCATCCAACACCAATGAAAGAACAAGCACAGCACGACTAACTATATATATATATATATATATATATATATATATATATATATATATATATATATAAACTTTATTATGGTTCCCCAGGGGGAAAATCCAATAAAATACAATGACAAACAGTACAAGACGATGGCGGATAACACACAGGGTGGAGGGATCACAGATGTACAAGGTAAGGCATGGAAAGAATATATATGTATATATATGTAGGTGGGATCAAGTCTAGATGATGAATAAATGCCCTAATAGGGAACACATATATATGACTTTACCAACCATAAACAACATATTGGAGCCAAATTCAGTACATCTCCATTAAAGTGCAAAGTGCATAGAATACAATGTACATGGACAATAAATTGCAATAAATTAAATAAATAATGCCATAAATACCAAAGTAGTACACACATCCCCCCTTAGGAAGCTTACGCGAAACGTTCGTTGGGGTTTATTGGATCACTACTTTGGTATTTATGGCATTATTTATTTAATTTATTGCAATTTATTGTCCATGTACATTGTATTCTATGCACTTTGCACTTTAATAGAGATGTACTGAATTTGGCTCCAATATGTTGTTTATGGTTGGTAAAGTCATATATATGTGTTCCCTATTAGGGCATTTATTCATCATCTAGACTTGATCCCACCTACATATATATACATATATATTCTTTCCATGCCTTACCTTGTACATCT
Source organism: Bufo gargarizans (assembly GCF_014858855.1). Lineage (NCBI taxonomy): Eukaryota > Metazoa > Chordata > Amphibia > Anura > Bufonidae > Bufo > Bufo gargarizans. Next base: position 13,967,966 of record NC_058088.1, read on the forward strand.
GTGATCCCTCCACCCTGTGTGTTATACGCCATCGTCTTGTACTGTTTGTCATTGTATTTTATTGGATTTTCCCCCTGGGGAACCATAATAAAGTTTATATATATATATTGTTAGTCGTACTGTGCTTGTTCTTTCATTGGTGTACTTGGTATACAGGCCCAGTACGTATACTCACTTTGTGAGTTATTTACTATTGGTGTTTATTAATAAATACATCATGTATAATAAACTCACTGAAAAAAGTGGCCTAAACGGGTGAAAATTCTCCAGACCCAGACACTGTGGCACGTCTATAACCGGTGGAGCATTTCCTCCGCATGCGGTCCGCAAACAACGGCAATCCCCAGCAAAAAATGCGTACAATGGAGGATGCCGAGCGGACCGCATGCACCGCAAGAGCATCTTACACAAAGTGATACATTGTGCAGATGAAAAAATATACATACAACAATCACTGCAAAAAATGCACCAAAATGATACACAACTGACAATACTAGCTAATTCCTCAGGCCAATGTTAAAATCTGAGAACTTTGCCAATATCTTCCAGTCAGGAACATATCGGAGCCCCTCATGCACCACGTCACGGTGTCTCAGCATGTATGGTGTCCTACCACTCAACTGCCTGTGGTGTGTGAACAGGGTCTGAATCAGTGCTAGAAACCAACTCACAGCCAGACTCCCACATGCCTGGCTGAGGGGCTCCGATATGTTCCTGACTGGAAGATATTGGCAAAGTTCTCAGCTTTTAACATCGGCCTGCATTTTTTGCAGTGATTTCATCATGTATAATAATATAAATATTAATATCATAAATAATCAATAAATGCTCTCAATGATGAATAAAGAATGCCATAAGTACAAAATAAATAATACAATAACACCATAAATGATAACATAAATAGTGCAATAAATGTTTTCATAAATAATGCTGGTGCTGGGCGAGCATATGTTCGGCCGAATATCGTGTGTGCTCGAGCGCGATGCTCGAGTCAGTGTATTTAAATCTAATTTAGCCTCTATTTCTGAAAAGTTACTGGCAGGATTTGAACTCACAACCTTCTACATTACAGCCAAGAATGTTAACCTTTACAGTATAGAGCTGCATGGCCAGTTACTTAGAAAAAATAAATAAAATATAAGACATCTGCTTTAGAGGAATACTTACTACTAATAGGTATTCCTATACAGCAGGAGTCTCATATTTATTTATTTATAGTGTAGTGGTTAACATTCTTGTCTGTAATGTAGAAGGTTATGAGTTCGAATCTCGACAGAACCTTTACAGAAATAAAGGCTAAATTAGATTTAATTACACTGGGTGTCCCCAAGCACTGACTCCATATATGGACATAGCTATATATGGAGTCAGAGCAGGGACTCCTAAGCCGAACTAGAGTCCCGACACCCTCCCTTCTTCAGAGCAGGGGTGCCTGGTTTAATGCTCGGGTTCTCCCTTTGACTTCCATTGTGCTCGGGTGCTCTGTAGAGGAAAGTGTTCTACTCGAGCACCAGAGCACACAAGCACTTTGGTGCTCGACCAACACTAAAAAATACTAGAAGAAATAAAGGGAAAATAATCACTAAATAATGCCATAATATATGTTCAACTATAAAACCCTAAAAATCATTTTTTGTGTTTTACCATTTCAACCCAATAGACGGGTAAGGAAAATGATTATCTTACCAACCTGCTACGATCTACTAGCAACAAAATCCTCAAAGGAACATTCCAGGCAAAACGGAACCATTATGTTACACCTCGGGCGTAAGGAAGTAAAGCATGGCAGGAATTTAAAGAGCACTTGTCATCTCCCCTGACCGGTTTTAGTAAATTATTGCATTTCCTATGAGGAGGTGAATGAGAACAGTTTTAAGGTGGATTTACCTGCCCAAGCAGATTATTGGGGACGAATATTTATACGAATGCTCGTTCCCAATAATCTGCTCATCTAAAGGCGCGCTCGTTCATCAGGTGAAAAGGTTGACAAGTAAATTAGACAAGCAGACAAGTAAATTATTATTCCTGAACTGCGATCTGCTGCTCACAGACAATGCAGCTGCATAATGACGAGCGACAGCAGTAGCCATCTCTCGTCCTCATACTATGGAGGTGGTCGCTACATGGAAATGCAGTGCTTCACCCCCACTGAGCAAGTAGCCAATTGTTTGGAAGGAACGCTTCCTTCCCGATAATTTGCGGCTGGTTGGAGCGTTTAAGTCCAGCATTACTCATACATTTCTAAAAGAAATAATAGTGGAACAGTTAAAAAACAAAGGAAGCTAAAAAAAGATGCAAAAGAATGTTTAATTTATGGCTAATACAAGTACTCACTAAAACAGCCATGACAAGAGAAGTTCAAGAACACAATTCTTACCTGTGTTCTTAGTAATTTTTTTTAACTTTTATAAATAAGAGAATTGCTGGTTTCACTTAATGCTTGATGTTGGATCATCCTGTTTGTGTAGCATTAATATGGCATTTATCATCTAGACAGAGCTTTTGGGGTCTGATGAAGAATGGGGGTCTGATGAGAATTGGGGGTATTATGAGGGTCTGTCTAAGGTCTGATAAAGAATGGTTTTCTAATTTGGGGGTCTGCTTTGAGGTCTGATGTAAAAAAAAAAATAATTTATTCCTATTTTCCTCCTCCAAATCCTAGGTGCATCTTATAGAAAAATACAAGGCACTTACTAATGTATTGTGCTTGTCTATATTGCCTCCTTTTCTGACTTGATTCATTTTTCCATTGCATTATATACTGCTCGTATCCAGGGGTTATGACCACCGCTGCAGCACAGATATGATTTGACCGGAACAGGAGTTTATGAGCATGTGTGACTATTAGAGTTGAGCGATCCCGAATTGTAAAGTTCGGGTTCATACCGAACTTTAGGGTTTTTGGCACCCGGACCCGAACCCGAACATTTACGTAAAAGTTTGGGTTCAGGTTCGGTGTTCAGCGATTTTTATGGCGCTTTTTGAAAGGCTGCACAGCAGCCAATCAACAAGCGTCATACTACTTGCCCCATAAGGCCATCACAGCCATGCCTGCTATTGGCATGGCTGTTTTAGCCAACTGCAGCATGTGACCCAGCCTCTATTTAAGCTGGAGTCACGTAGTGCCGCCCGTCACTCTGCTCGGATTAGTGTAGGGAGAGGCTGCAGCTGCTGTGAGGGAGAGATAAGGGAGACATCTTATCAAGAACTGGTTTATGTACTCAGCGATCTACAGCAAAAGTGTTTTGTGGGTGCAGTGCACAAATTTTGTAAGCCTGCCCTGAGCCAACTACTGCTGAAAGCGAACTTTTTTTTATTCAGTTAGTCAATATCAGTACATGATCGGCAGCCATTTTATGCAACAATAGTGCACCAGCACAGGATATCTGCAAGTCCAGAAATACAGCTTTGGCATACTGGGGTGAAAAAAAGCCTCTAATATACTGCACATCTGGGATTACACGTGCATAAGTGACTGTCACATTTAGGCAAGAAATACAGCTTTGGCATACTGGGGTGAAAAAAAGCCTCTCATATACTGCACATCTGGGATTACACGTGCATAAGTGACTGCCACATTTAGGCCAGAAATGCGGCTTTTTGGTTACTGGGGTGAAAAAAGCCTCTAATATACTGCACATCTGGGATTAGACAAGCATAAGTGACTGTCACATTTAGGCCACAAATAAGGCTTATAGGATACTGTGGTGAAAAAAAAACTCTGATATAGTGCACATCTGTGATTACACGTGCATAGATGACTGTCACATTTAGGCCACAAATACAGCTGTCATATAGAGTTGAAAAAAATTAAAATAGAGTGCAATACCCTACATAAGGGTTTATATTGGCGGTTAATTATTTTTAACATACTTAATCACTTTTTACTTTGCTTTGTGAACGCTAACTATGAGGCAAACATCTAATAAGGGACGCGGTCGTGGTGGTGGTGTTAGTGGAGCCTCTGGTGCAGGGAGAGGACGTGGCCGTTCTGTCACAGCTACACGTCCTACTGAAGCTACTACCTCAGGTCCCAGTAGCCGCCAGAATCTACTGCGATATTTGGTCGGGCCTAATGCTGTTCTAAGGATGGTAAGGCCTGAGCAAGTACAGGCGCTAGTCAATTGGGTGGCCGACAGTGGATCCAGCTTGTTCACATTATCTCCCACCCAGTCTTCTGCAGAAAGCGCACAGGTGGCACCTGAAACCCATGCCCATCAGTCTGTCACATCAACCCGGTGCATATCGGGGAACCTGTCTGAGCCTCAAGTCATGCAGCAGTCTTTTATGCTGTTTGAAGACTCTGCTGGCAGGGTTTTCCAAGAACATCCACCTAGCCCTTCCCCAGGTGTGGAAGACATAGAATGCACTAACGCACAACCACTTATGTTTCTTGGAGAGGACATGGGAATACCACCTCAGCACGTCTCTGATGATGATGAAGCACAGGTGCCAACTGCTGCATCTTTCTGCAGTGTGCAGACCTAAAAGGATGTCAGGGAGGAAGACTAGGTGGAAGACGATGCAGGGGACGATGAGGTACTAGACCCCACAGGTAATGAAGGTCGTGCCACTGACTTTCAGAGTTCGGAGGAAGAGGCAGTGGTGAGACCGAGCCAACAGCGTAGCAAAAGCGGGAGCAGGGTGCAGAGCAGAGCAGCCATCGCCAAAACAGTTCGCCTGCTACTGGCCACCGTCACGAGGAACCGAGCACACCAAAGGCAGCTTCAAGGAGTTCCCTGGCATGGCACTTCTTTACACAATATGCTGATGACAAGACCCGAGTGGTTTGCACGCTGTGCCATCAGAGCCTGAAGCGAGGCATTAACGTTCTGAACCTTAGCACAACCTGCATGACAAGGCATCTTCATGCAAGACACGGGCTGCAGTGGAGTAAGCACCTTCAAAACTAAGAAAGGGCTCAGGCCCCTCCTGCTCCCTCTTCTGCTGCTGCCTCGGTCTCTTCCTCCGCCTCTGGATGAACGTTGGCACCTGCCGCCCAGCAAATAGAGGATGTGCCACCAACAACACCACCTCCATCACCAAACATCTCCACCATGTCACACAGAAGTTATTTCACTATCCACATTTGTTTGCAGAGCGGTTGCCATGCTCTTAAGCACATTTTACTGCCTTTTACATCCCTCTAGCCTTTTCAAGGACTATTTTAGAGCCATTTTAATTTTAAAAAGTGCCAATTTTAGTGCCCTAAATTGAAAAAAATCTTATTTTCAATTGTCGGGTGACATTTTACCATTTTTGGCGTATACAAACCCCTCCTGTTCCTGGATGACAGGGGCCTAAATCTCTCAAAATCCTCTGTTTTATTGCTGGGTGATATGAACCCCCTTTTGCTGTGAATGAACCCCTGCTCTGCATTGCTGACAGGGAACTAAATTTAGTAAAAACATCTGTTACTGATCGGAAGATGCACGACTACAAGCGCACGCTGATGATAGCATTCCCACCTGACAGCGGGGGCATAGTGGAAGCACAAGGCAAAGGCAGAGGAGGAGGAAGAGGTCGCCAATGCAGCTGGGGCACCTGAAGCACCTGAGAAGGCAGGGTTAGCATGGCCAAAATGTGGAAAAGCTTTGTCAGCCTTGGAGGTGCTGACCTGCCCTGCAGCCAGTGTATAGTGTGAACGTGTGTTTAGCACGGCAGAGAGCATTATCACAGGCCGCAGCCAATGTGGACAAGCTTACGTTTATTAAAATGAACCAGGCATGGATCCCACAGGACTTGTCCGTAACTTGTACAGAATAGACACTTATACCAGCCTCAACAATCCTTTCTTGTAGTCAAGTGCACTTATTCTTAGTTTTATTTTGATATATGTCCCAATATTTTGTGGGATACCCCAATTTAAAAATAAAAAATAACACAAATCAGTGTTGGATACCTATTCCTCCTTCACCGCCGCATCCACCTACACCGCCACGTCAACCTACACCGCCACATCCACCCATCCACCGCCTCCTCAACCTCCTACTCCTAGATCCAGATTGTTATTTTAATTTTTCAGTATTTTATGTTATTTTAAGTCATTTCCCTTTCCACATTTGTTTGCAGAACAGTTGTCATGCTCTTAAGCACATTTTGATGCTTTTTGCAACCCTCTAGCCCTTTCCAGGACTATTTTAGAGCCATTTTAGTGCCCAAAAGTTTGGGTCCCCATTGACTTCAATGGGGTTCCGGGTCAAGTTCGGGTCCCGAACTCAAACTTTTTTTTCAAGTTCGGCCGAAACCTGCCGAACCCGAACATCCAGGTGTCCGCTCAACTCTAGCAAAGATATATTTACTTCAGACCTACAGTGGTTCAGATCGTGTGAGATACCCCCTCTACATACAGGGGTTTGAATCAGGCATTTGAAATACAGCCATTTAAAATATAGCCATTTTGGGCATAGAAATATTTACTTCAGGCCTAAAGTGGTTCAGACCGTGTGAGATACCCCCCTACATACGGGGGTTTAATCAGGCATTAGAAATACAGTCATTTTGTGCAAAGATATATTGACTTCAGGCCTACACTGTTTCAAGCCCTGTGAGATACCCCCTCTACATACAGGGGTTTGAATCGGGCATTTGAAATACAGCCATTTAAAATACAGCCATTTTTGGCAAATAAATATTTACTTCAGGCCTACAGTGGTTCAGACCGTGTGAGATACCCCCCTACATACAGGGGTTTTAATCAGGCATTACAAATACAGTCATTTTGTGCAAAGATATATTTTCTTCAGGCCTACACTGGTTCAGGCACTGTGAGATACCCCCTCTACATACAGGGGTTTAAATTAGGCATTTTAAATACAGTCATTTAAAATACAGCCATTTTGTGCAAAGAAATATTTACTTCAGGTCTACAGTGATCCAGACCGTGTGAGATACTCCCCTACATATAGGGGTTTGAATCAGGCATTAGAAATACAGCCATTTTGTGCAAAGATATATTTACTTCAGGCCTACAGTGTTTCAGACCGTGTGAGATACTCCCCTACATAAAGGGGTTTGAATCAGGCATTTGAAATACAGCCATTTAAAATACAGCCATTTTGGGCAAAGGAATATTTACTTTAGGCCTACAGTGGTTCAGACTGTGTGAGATACCTCCTCTACATAAAGGGGTTTGAATCAGGCATTTGAAATACAGCCATTTTAAATACAGCCATTTTGTGCAAAGATATATTTACTTCAGGCCTACCTTGGTTCAGACCATGTGAGATTAACCCCTCTACATACAGGGGTTTGAATCAGGGATTTGAAAAATGCAGCCATTTGAAATACAGCCATTTTGGGCTAAGAAATATTTTATTTAGGCCTACACTGGTTCAGACGTGTGAGATACACCCTTTACATATTGTCGTTCTATTCTACTATTAATTTAACACCCATTTAGTGCAAGATCCTAAATTTGAAAAATATGAGGAGAGCGTCAAATAAGGGACGTGACCCAGGTCGTGGTTCTGCTGGTGGAGTTCCTGTTGCAGGGAAAGGATGTGGTCGATCTGTGCCAGCTACACGCACAAGTGAAACCCCTTCCTCAGGTGCGAGTAGGCAACAAAACCTGCAGCGTTATTTGGTCGGGCCTAATGCTGCCCTACAAATGGTGAGGCCTGAACAAGTATAGGCAATAGTAGATTGGGTGGCTGACAGCGGATTTAGTTCCTTCACATTGTCTCCCACCCAGTCTCCTGCTGAAAGATGACTGTTGGCACCTGCAGCCGATGTCTATCAGTCTTTCACCTCACCCCCTTGCAAATCAGCCAAGCAGTCTGAGCCCCAAGTCATGCAGCAGTCTCTTCTGCTTTTTGATGACTGTGTTAGCCTGGTTTCCCAGGGCCATCCACCTAGCCCTGCCCCAGAAGTGGAAGAGATTGAGTGCACTGATGCCCAAACACTTATTTTTCAAGATGAGTACATGGGAGGACCATCGCAGCACGTCTCGAATCATGACGAAACACAGGTGCCAACTGCTGGGGCTTTCGAAAGTGTGCAGACCGACAAGGAAGTCAGGGGTGAAGACTGGGTGGAAGATGATGTGGAGGATGATGAGTTCCTCGATCCCACATGGAATCAAGGTCAAGCGAGTGACCTATGTAGTTCGGAGGATGAGGCGGTGGTCGCACAGAGCCACCAGCACAGCAGAAGAGGGAGCAGGGTGCAAAAGCGGAGCGGCCTTACTCTAGACAGTACGCCTCCTGCTGCCCACCGCAGAAAAGGCATCTCAAAGAAGTTCCCTGGCGTGGCAGTTCTTCAGACAATGTGCTGACAACAAGACATGAGTGGTTTGCACGCTGTGCAATCAGAGCCTGAAGTGAGGCATAGACATTCTCAACCTGAGAACAACCTGCATGACCAGGCATTTAAGTGCAAAGCACGAGCTGCAGTGGAGTTGATACCTCTTCATTAACCTCTGGAGTGACAGTGCCACCTGGCACCCCACAAACAGAGGATCTGCCAGCAACACCAACACCTGGGTCACCAAGCATCTCCACAATGTCCCACGGAAGCGTTCAGCTCTCCATTTCCCAAATGCTGGAGAGGAAGAGGAAGTACCCTCCTACCCACCTGCAATCCCTAGCCCTGAATGCCAGCATTACTAAATTACTTGCCTTTGAAATGCTGTCATTTCATCTGGTGGAGACAGATAGTTTTAAAGGCCTTATGGTGGTGGCTGTCCTACAGTACGTCGTGCCCAGCTACAACTACTTTTCAAGGCGAGCCATCCCTTCCCTTCACAACCAAGTAGGGGACAAAATCAGGTGTGCACTGTGCAACGCCATCTGTGGCAAGGTGCACTTGACTACGGATACGTGAACCAGTAAGCACGGTCAGGGCCGTTATATCTCCATAACAGCACACTGGGTAAATGCAGTGGCGGCTGTGCCTGAGGCGGATAGCAGTTTGGCGCATGTCCTTCCACCACCGAGAATTGCAGGGCTTCAGTTTGCCTCCTGTTGCTTCCTCCTCCTACTCTGCTTCCTCATCCTCTACCAGCTCCTCATCCGGTCAGCGTAACACCTTCACCACCAACTTCAGCACAGCCAGGGGTAAATGACAGCAGGCAGTTTTAAAACGTATCTGTATGGGGGACAAACACCACACCGCGTAGGAGCTGTGGACGGGCCTTGAACAACAGACAGATGAGTGGTTTGTGCCAGTCAGCCTCAAGCCCGGCCTGGTGGTGTGCGATAATGGGCGAAATCTCGTAGCAGCTCTGGGACAAGCCGGTATGACACACATCCATTGCCTGGCGCATCTGCTGAATTTGGTGGTTCAGAGATTCCTTAAAAATTACCCCGACATGTCCGAGCTGCTGCATAAATTGCGGACCGTCTGTGAGCGCTTTCGCGCGTTCTCACCCTGCTGCTGCTCGCCTGTCAGCGCTGCAGTATAACTTCGGCCTTCCCGCTCACCGCCTCATATGCGACGTGCCCACAAGGTGGAACTCCACCTTGCTCATGCGGGCCAGACTGTGCGCGCAGCAGCAGGCAATAGTGGAGTTTCAGCTGCAGCGCGCATGGGTGAGTCGCTCGGCAGAACAGCACCACTTCACCACCAATAAATGGGCCTCCATGCGAGACCTGTGTTCCTTGTTGCGCTGTTTCGAGTACTCCACCAACATGGCCAGTGCCGATAACGCCGTTCTCAGCGTTACTATCCCACTTCTATGCCTCCTTGAAAAAAAGCTCCTGGCGATGATGGAAGAGAATTTGGCACAGGATGAGGAGGAGGAAGAGGGTTCATTTTGTAGAGTTTCAGGCCAGTCATTACCAAGTGGCTCCGAGGGTGGGTTCCTGCACCCACAAACCCAGGGTACACAATTGTCCAGCTAGAGCACAGTTCCGGAGGATGAGTAGGTGGAGGATGAGGAGATGGAGGAGGAGGAACCATGTTCACAGCAGGGTGGCACCCAGACCAACTCATGGCCATCACTGGTGTGTGGATGGGGGGATACAGAGGACACAGACGATACACCTCCCACAGAGGTTTTTGTTGCCTCTAGGCAGCCTGACACACATGAGCGATTACATGCTGCAGTGTCTCCGCAATGACCGCCGAGTTTCCCACATTCTTACTTGTGCTGATTACTGGGTGGCCACGCTGCTGGATCCCCGTTACAAGGACAACGTACCTTCCTTAATTCCATCACTGGAGCATGATCGTAAGATGCGCGAGTACAAGTACCCACTGGTAGACGCGCTGCTGGTGGCATTCCCACCTGACAGCGGGTGCACAGTGGAAGCACAAGGCGAAGGCAGAGGACGAGGAAGAGGTCGCTAACGCAGCTGGGGCAGCGCCAGCACCTCAGAAGGAAGGGTTAGCATGGCCGAAATGTGGAAAAGCTTTGTCAGCACGCCACAACAACCAGCACCACCAGCTGATATGGACCGTCTTAGCAGAAGGCATAATTTCACCAACATGGTGGAGCAGTATGTGTGCACACGCCTACACGTACTAAATGACGGGTCTGCCCCCTTCAACCTCTGGGTCTCCAAATTGGGCACATGGCCTGAGCTTGCCCTTTACGCCTTGGAGGTGCTTGCCTGCCCTGCAGCCAGTGCATTATGTGAACGTGTGTTTAGCACGGCAGGGGGCGTCATCACAGACAATCGCAGCCGCCTGTCCACAGCCAATGTGGACAAGCTCACGTTCATTAATATGAACCAGGCATGGATTCCTTCAGGACTTGTCCATACCTTTGTGCAGAATAGACATGTATACCGGCACTAAACAGCCATTGTTATACTGCAGTGCAATTGCTCATGTTTGTATTTTGGATATTTCACACTCTTTTGGAGTGTACCTTAATTTTACAAAATTAAATTAAAACCAGAAACCTGTGTTGGCTATCTCATCCTCCTCCACCGCCGCTTCCACCTACTGTGCTACGTCCACCACTTCCTCAAACTCCTACGCCATATGGAACTCCACCTCATAAATCCATATTATTTTTTACGTATTTAAATTTTTATCATTTCACTACTTATTCATTTACATTTTCGGGTGAAATTCTCAATTTTTGGGGTGTATAGTACCACTGCTATACCTAGTAGAATGGTAAAAAAAAAAATTGTCAGTTACATTTTATGGTGAAATTAACAAATTTTTGGGTGTATAGTACCACTGCTATACCTAGTAGACCGGTTAATAAATAGTAATTTACATTTTCGGGTAAAATTCACCAATTTTGTTGTGTATAGTACCACTGCTATTTTTAGTAGACCGGTAAAAATAAAAATAAAATTGTCAGTTATATATTCTGGTGAATTGTCAGTTACAATTTTTAATGAAATTCACAAATTTTTGGGTGTAAAATACCTAGTTGACAGCTTAATAAATTGAAACATTAATTGTAACTACATCTGTCACTGGTCAATCTACAAGTACCCTATCCGCCAGTGAGGCAACACCAACAGTTGAAGAAACCCTATCTTTAACTGACACTCCAAGTACTACAATGGTACCAAGTACAGAATCTAGCGTGTCAGAAGCATCGATTACCACTCCATATGTCACCAGTGACTCTAAAAATACCTTTTCAACCCATGAGACAACACCAACAGTTGCAACAACCCAATCTTTAAGTGATTCTCTAGCTACTACAATATTATCAAGTACAGAATCAACCACATCTGAAACATCAATTATATATACTTCTGTCACCAGTGAATCTACAAGTACCCTTTCTGCCAGTGAGACAACACCAACAGATTCTACAACCCAATCTTCAACAGACAATCCAACTAATACAATGGCACCAAGTATAGAATATAGCACGTCAGAAGCATCAACTACATCTGTCACTAGTGAATCTACAACTACTCTATCAAACAGTGAGACATCAACACCAACAATTGCAACAACCCAGTTTTCAACTGATGCTCCAACCTCTACAGTGACACCAAGTACAGAATCTAGCACATCAGTAGCTTCTATTACATCTGTCAGTAGTGAATCTACAACTACTGCATCAACCAGTGACACATTAATACTAACAGATGCAACAACCGAATCTTTAAGTGACTCTCCAACGACTTCAAAGGTACAAAGTACAGAATCAAGCATGTCAGAATCAGTCACCACTACATCTGTCATCAGTGACTCTATGAATACCTTATCAACCCCTGAGACTACACCAATAGTTGCAACAACCCAATCTTTAAGTGACTCTCCAACCACTACAGTGCTATCAAGTACAGAATCGAGCACATCTGATACATCAATTATAACTACATCTACATCTGTCACTGTTGAATCTAAAAGTACCCTATCAACCAGTGAAAAAAGTGCCAACAGTTGAAACCACCCAATCTTCAACTGACACTCCAACTACTACGATGGTGCCAAGTACAGAATCAAGCACGTCAGAAGCATTGATTACATCTGTCACCAATGAATCTTCAACTACTGTATCAACCAGTGACACATCAGCAGCAACAACTGCAACAGACCAGTCTCCAACTGACACTCCAACTGCTACAATGGTGCCAAGTACAGAATCAAGCACATCTGAAACCTTGATGAAAACTACGTCTTTTACCAGTGATTCTGCAAGTACCCTATCTACCAGTAAGACAACAACACCAACAGTTACAACAAAGCAATCTTTAAGTGACTATCCAACTATAAATTTTTTATCAAGTGCAGAATCGAGTACATCTGAACCATCGATAACATCGATCACCAGTGAATCTACAACTACTGTATTAAGCAGTGACACTTCAACACCAACAGTTGCAACAACCCAATCTTCAAATTACTCTCCAACTACTACAATGTTATCAAGCACAGAATCAAGCACATCGGAAACCTTGATTACAGCTATGTCTGTCACTAGTAAATCTACAGGTATGTTATTCACTAGTGAGACAATACCAACATTTGCAACAACCAAATCTTCAACTTACACTTTAACTACAACAATGGTGGTAAGTACAGAATCAAGCAGATCAAAAGCATCAATTACATCTGTCACCAGTGAATCTACAAGTACACTATCAACCAGTCAGACCACACCAACAGTTGAAACAACCCGATCTTCAACTGACACTCCAACTACTGCAATGGTACCAAGTACACAATCCAGCACGTTAGAAGAATCCATTACATCTATCAACAGTGAATCATCAACTACTGTATCAAGCAGTAAGACATCGACATCACCAGTTGCAACAATGCAATCTTTAAGTGGCTCTCTAACTTCTACAATGGTACCAACTACCAAGTAAAGAATCAAGTACGTCTGAATCATCGATTGCAACTGCATCTGTTATCAGTGACTCTATAAATACCTTATCAAACACTGAGACAACAACACCAACAGTTACAACAACTCGATCTTCAACAGACAATCCAGTTAGTACAAAGTGTTAAGTACCAATTCCACCAATGAGGCAACATCAATAGTTACTACAGTCCAATCTTCAATGCACACTTCAACTTCTACAATGATACCAAGTACAGAATCAAGCACATCAAAAGTATTGATTAAATCTATCACCAGTGAATTTTCAACTACTGTATCAACCAGTGAAACAACACCAACAACTGCAATAACCCAATCTTTAAGTGACTCTCAAACTACTACAATGGTATCAAGTACAGAATCAACCATATCTGAATCATTAATTACAACTGCATCTGTTACCAGTGAATCTTCAAATACCTTATCAAACACTCAGACAACACTAACAGTTCCAACAACCCAATCTTTAAGTGACACTCCAACTACTACAATTATACCAAGTACAGAATCAATTACTTCTGAATCATTGTTTACTACATCAACTGTCATCGGTAAATCTACTAGTACCTTATCCACCAGTGCGAAAACGCTAACCGTTGCAACAACCCAATATTCAACCGACACTTCAACTACTACAGTGATACCAAGTACAGAACGTCTACAACATCGATAACAACTGCATCTGTCACTAGTGAATCTACAAGTACCCTATCCACCAGTGAAACAACACCAACAACTGCAACAACCCAATATTCAATTGACACTCCAACTACTACAGTAATGCCAAGTACAGTATCAAGCACATCAGCAACATCGATTGCAACTACATCTGTCACCAGTGAATCTTCGACTACTCTATGCATCAGTGAGACAACACCAACAACTGCAACAACCCAATCTTCAACTGACACTCCAACTACTACAGTTATACCAAGTATAAAATCAAGCATGTCAGATGCATTGATTACAACATCTGTTCCCAGTGAATCTAAGACTACTGTATCAAATAGTGACACATCAACACCAACAGTTGCAATAGCCCAATCTCCAACTGACACTCCAACTGCTACAATGATACCAAGTACCGAATCAATCTCGTCTAAAACACCAATTACAACTACATTAATCACCAGTGAATCTACAAGTAACCTACCTACCAGTGAGACAACACCAACAGTTGCAACAACCCAAACTTCAATAGACACTTCAAAAACTACAATGATACCAAATACAGAGTCAAGCATGTCACTAGCATTGATTACCACATCTGTAACCAGTGAATCTGCAACTACTGTATCAACCAGTGACACATCAACACCAACAACTGCAATAACCCAATCTTTAACTGAAACTCCAACTACTACAGTGATACCAAGTACAGAATCAAGTGCACTAGCAACATCAACTACGACTTCAACGATCACCAGTTAATCTTCAACTAATCTATCCACCAGTCAGAAAACAACACCAAAAGTTGCAACAATTCTATCCTTCACAAACAGTCCAACTACTACAATGATACCAAGTGCAGAATCAAGCACACTAGCATCATGCACTGCAACTACATCTCTCACCAGTGAATCTAAAACCAGTCTATCAACCAGTCAGACAACACCTACATATTTGACAACACAAACTTCAACTGAGTCTCCAACTACTGCAGTGATACTAAGTACAGAATCAAGCATGTCAGCATCATCCATTACAACTACATCTGTTACCAGTGAATTAGCAGCTACTCTATCTGCTAAGGATGCAACAACTCCAAGAGCTGCAACAACCCAATCTTCAACTGACACCTCAACTACTACAATATTACCAAGTGCAAAATTCAGTACATCAGCAACATCTATTAAAGCTACATCTGTCACCAGTGAGTCTACATCTGCAGTATCCACCAATGAAAGAACAATATCAACAGTTGCAACAACCCAATCTTCAAGTCATACTTCAACTACTACAATTTTACCAAGTACATAATCAAGTGCGTCGGAAGTATTAATTACAACTACATCTGTCACCGGTGACTCTACAACTACTCTTTCCACCACTGGAACAATAAAACCAACGGTTGCAACATCCCAATCTTTAACAAACACATCAACTACAAAAATTTTACCAAGTGAAGAATCAAGGACAGTGAGTACCACTTCATCTTTCACCAGTGAGATTACTGTTTCTAACACCACAGATTCTATTTTTAGTGGAATCATTATATCTACAATAGTACCTGGTACCATTAATACCACAAGCATGGCTACTAGTCAATCAACTGCTTCAGGTACTGTTAGCAGTACTACTAACACACCAGGAGTGAGTCCTATGGGCACTGGTACTTCATCAGACTTAACTGCTAATACAGTTAATAAAACTGCCACATCTGATCCGGTACTTCCATTACTCTGACTGCAATCTCTACTTTTAGTGAAAATGCTGTTTCTAACACCACAGGATCTACTGCCAGTGGATTCTCAGTTTTTACATCTTCAACAGCACCTGGTACAATTAATGCCAGTTCCATGGCTAATAGTGAATAAACGGTTTCATAGACTCAACTGTTTCCATATCTGGATGCAGTATTTCTATACTGCTACCGCAAGCTCTAGTTTTACGGAAAGTGATTTTTCTAACACTATTGGTCCTTCTGTTGGAAATCTACAACAGTCCCTGGTACCATTATTACCAGTAGCATGACTACTAGTCAATCAACTGTTTTAGTAACAGTTGGCAGTACTAGCACACCAGGAGTGAGTACCATGTTCGTCGACATGCCAGTTATGTTCACTATGCTTGGAAACTGAGAGGGACAGAATCCTTGAACTGAGACCCTGGTTTATCACTCTGGCAAATCACTACTAGAGATGTAAAAATTTGATTCGGCTGCTTCGCATAATTTCACAAAAAAAATTACCACTTTGTAAGAAGTGGGTGCAATTGTGCCGCTCCCTGTCATTGTACCCCTCGGATGTGGTGTTCATACATGATCATGGCATCTGATATACATAACAGGGTGTAAAATAAATAATAAAATAAAAATAATACTAACTTGATCCATTTGCTTGCGACGGGTCGGCAGCCACCATCTTGCTTCTAGATCTAGCCCGAGATAATGTAATCTCATTGGCCGACGTGGTGACATTATAAGTCACCACGCACAGTGCTCCCTCCATTCATTTCCGGGCTCCGTTCTAGTTGTAGGTGATGGTCTCAGAGGTGGGACCCCCACCTATCAGACAATGGGGGCATATTCTAGCGATATGCCGCCAATGTATAAGATGGGAAAACTCCTTTAAATTATACTTACCTCATCCATTTTCTCACCATCTTGATTGAAGCTCTGGTGTGAAATCTTGTGCAGCCACGTTGGTCAACGTGGTGACGTCATGCGTCACTGCGCACGGGATTTAGTGTGAGATCTTCAAGCAAGATGGCGGATTGTAAAATGGTACCCTTTTGCGAGTAGAGTGGGCACCATAGCCGCCGGGTTTCTTCTGTTTTAGGGTACAGTACTTTCACACTTGCGACAGAGGATTCCGGCAGGCAGTTCCGTCGCCGGAACTGCCTGCCGGATACGTCAAAACGTATGCAAACTGAATACATTAAAATGCTGGATCCGTCTCTCCGGTGTGATCCAGAAAAACTCATCCTGCATTTATTTTTGTCAAATTTTTTTGCGGTCTGAGTATGCGCAGATCGCAATGCCGGATCCGTTTTGCCGTAACACTCGGGCTGGGGCTGGATCCGGCATTAATGCATTTCAATGGGAAAAAAATTCAGATACGGCATTCCAGCAAGTGTTCCGGAATTTTGGACTGAGATAAAACCGCAGCATGCTGTGGCATTATCTCCGTCCTGAAAAGGCAAAAATACTGAACTGAAGAAATCGGATTGCTCTCTATTCAAAATGCATTAGGATAAAAATGATCCGTTTTTTTCCGGTATAGAGCCCCAAGGACGGAACGCAATAAAAGAAAATAATAAAAGTACCCTTAAACAGCAGTTTAAAGTCCCAGGGAGTTATGTTGGCATTCAGCGATAATGGTCACAAATAGCTAGGTGAAAATAAAAATAAAATAGTTATGGCTCTGAGAAGGCATGGTGTTAAAAGCAAAAATGGAGAATGGCCCGGTCCTGAAAGGGTTAATAACCTCACTGATTGCATGCCAAGGCATGTAAGGGTCCATTCACACGTCCGCAACGTGTTTTGCGGATCCACGGGGCCGCGGATCCGCAAAGCACGGAAAGCGGCAATGTGCGTTCCGCATTTTACGGACCGCACATTGCCAGCACTATAGAATATGCCTATTCTTGTCCGCAATTGCGGACAAGAATAGGACATATTCTATTTTTTTCGGGAACGGAATTGCGGACCCGGAAGTACGGGCCCGCAATTCCGTGTCCGGGCAGTACATCGTGCTGCCTCATAGGAATGAATGGGTCCGCAATTCGTGGAACGAAATTGCAGACGTGTGAATGGACCCTAAGTGTGTGCATTTCTGTGCTTCTCGCTCATACTCGACACTGAATAAATTCCGATGTTTTCCATGCTTCGTTTCAATTTTTTTTATAATTTTCATATCATTAACATGTTTGCTGATGATTTCCATTACTCCGCAACTTTTCCTTTTTGGTGTTGCAATTTCAATATTGAAGAGCGCATATCAGAACTTGTGAACAAAGCTTGCTTAGACCCGGCCCATTTCTTTTTCTCAGTCAATGCCAATCCATCCTCAAGCAAGGGATTAATCTCAATTGATGGGCCTGATCTTAGTAGCCAAAATATGCAAAATAGAAAATTATCCAATACATTGGGCTGGTGATGAGATGGGCAAGTGGACCTATTAAGTGACTTTCCCCCAAAACACTAGCCAAAGTTCCTTAGATACACCATCACAGCCTAATAGTCTTTCAATATCTATTAGGTAAATACAATATAATATTTTACAGTCTGCCAGAATGAGTAATCATGTTGTCTTAGTGTGATAAATCTCATAAGTGAAAACAAATTGATGGACGTTTCATGTGTGGCTGGAAAGTTGTCCATAATTATGTTACATAAGAAAAGTCATTATGATAGCAGTTAGTATTGTACATCATGCAGACCACACAGCAGCAAGGTTTAGATATAGAAGACTGCGTTTCTCTAAAATCTTGAAGGGCTTGTCTGGTGTAACCTGTGGTAGAACTGCAGAGAAGTGAACAGTTAGTAGCACTTAGGTTCCCCCACAAATTCCAGGTAATTGTGGGAGCTGTCCTCCTCAGAGCAGACAACCCTTTAAAGGATAGGTACAGTTGCAAGAAAAAGTATGCGAACCCTTTGGAATTATATGGATTTCTGCACAAATTGGTCATAAAATGTGATCTGATCTTCATCACAACAATAGACAATCACAGTCTTCTTAAACTAACAATACACAAATAATTAAATGTTACCATGTTTTTATTGAACACACCATGTAAACATTCACAGTACAGTTGGAAAAAGTATGTGAACCCCTAGACTAATGACATCTCCAAGAACTAATTGGAGTGAGGTGTCAGACAATTGGAGTCCAATCAATGAGATGAGATTGGAGGTGTTGGTTACAGCTGCCCTGCCCTATAAAAAACACACATCAGTTCTGGGTTTGCTTTTCACAAGAAGCATTGCCTGATGTGAATGATGCCTCGCACAAATGAGCTCTCAGAAGACCTACGATTAAGAATTGTTGACTTGCATTAAGTTGGAAAGGGTTATAAAAGTATCTCCAAAAGCCTTGCTGTTCATCAGTCCACGGTAAGACAAATTGTCTATAAATGGACTCCCTAGGAGTGGCCGTCCTGTAAAGATGACTGCAAGGGCACAGCGCAGAGTGCTCAATGAGGTGAAGAAGAATGTCAGCTAAAGACTTACAAAAGTCTCTGGCATATGCTAACATCCCTGTTAGCGAATCTACAATACGTGAAACACTAAACATGAATGGATTTCATGGGAGTATACCACAGAGGAAGCCACTGCTGTCCAAAAAAAACATTGTGGCACGTTTACAGTTTGCACAAGAGCACCTGGATGTTCCACAGCAGTACTGGCAAAATATTCTGTGGACAGATGAATCCAAAGTTGAGTTGTTTGGAAGAAACACACAACACTATGTGTGGAGAAAAAGAGGCGCAGCACACCAACATCAAAACCTCATCCCAACTGTGAAGTATGGTGGTGGGGACATCATGGTTTGGGGCTGCTTTGCTGTGTCAGGGCCTGGGCGGATTGCTATCATCAAAGGAAAAATGAATTCCCAACTTTTTCAAGACATTTTGCAGGAAGCTCAATAGAAGATGGATGTTGCAACAGGACAACGACCCAAAGCATAGAAGTAAATCAACAACAGAATGGCTTAAACAGAAGACAATATGCCTTCTGGAGTGGCCCAGTCAGAGTCCTGACCTCAACCCGATTGAGATGCTGTGGCATGACCTCAAGAAAGCGATTAACACCAGACATCCCAAGAATATTGCTGAACTGAAACAGTTCTGTAAAGAGGAATGGTCAAGAATTACTCCTGACCGTTGTGCACGTCTGATCTGCAACTACAGGAAACATTTGGTTGAAGTTATTGCTGCCAAAGGAGGATTGCTTTGCTGCGTCAGGGCCTGGATGGATTGCTATCATCGAAGGAAAAATCAATTCCCAACTTTTTCAAGACATTTTGCAGGAGAACTTAAAGGGATATGCCCCCATTGTCTGATAGGTGCGGGTCCCACCTCTGGGACCCACACCTACAACTAGAACGGAGCCGGGGAGAGTTGTGGCTGGAGGACCCCGGGTTTCCCAGGGCCGACCACCACCAGGCGCAGCTCCCCGCCTCTCCCATTGAAGTGAATGGGAGCGCACCGCACATGCGCGGCCAACACTCCCATTCATTTCTATGAGGCCGACGGAAATAGCCGAGTCAGCGCTCGGCTATTTTCGGCGGCTCCATAGAAATGAACGGAGGGCGGCTGCACATGTGCAGTGCGCCCTCCTCCACTTTCTCTGCTCCGTTCTCCTTATAGGTGCGGGTCCCAGCGCTGGGACCCGCACCTATCAGACAATGGGGGCATATCCTTGCGATATGCCTCCATTGTCTAAGATGGGATAACCCCTTTAAGGCCATCTGTCCACCAGCTGAAGCTCAACAGAAGATTGATGTTGCAACAGGACAACGACCCAAAGCATAGAAGTAAATCAACAACAGAATGGCTTAAACAGAAGAAAATACACCTTCTGGAGTGGCCCAGTCAGAGTCCTGACCTCAACCCGATTGAGATGCTGTGGCATGACCTCACGAAAGCGATTCACACCAGACATCCCAAGAATATTGCTGAACTGAAACAGTTCTGTAAAGAGGAACGGTCAAGGATTACTCCTGACTAGGGATGAGCGAACCCGAACTGTATAGTTCGGGTTCGTACCGAATTTTGGGGTGTCCGTGACACGGACCCGAACCCGGACATTTTCGTAAAAGTCCGGGTTCGGGTTCGGTGTTCGTCGCTTTCTTCGCGCTTTTGTGACGCTTTCTTGGCGCTTTTTGAAAGGCTGCAAAGCAGCCAATCAACAAGCGTCATACTACTTGCCCCAAGAGGCCATCACAGCCATGCCTACTATTGGCATGGCTGTGATTGGCCAGAGCACCATGTGACCCAGCCTCTATTTAAGCTGGAGTCACATAGCGCCGCCCGTCACTCTGCTCTGATTAGCGTAGGGAGAGGTTGCGGCTGCGACAGTAGGGCGAGATTAGGCAGATTAACTCCTCCAAAGGACTTGATTAACTGATCGATCTGCAGCTGTGGATCATTGAGCTGCTGATCCTCAATTGCTCACTGTTTTTAGGCTGCACAGACCGTTTGTCAGTCTCATTTTTCTGGGGTGATCGGCGGCCATTTTGTGTCTTGTGGTGCGCCAGCACAAGCTGCGACCAAGTGCATTTAACCCTCAATGGTGTGGTTGTTTTTTGGCTAAAGCCTACATCAGGGTGAAGCTGTGACACCAAGTGCATTTAACCAGCAATAGTCTGTTCATTTTTTGGCCATATACAAAATCAGGGGCAAGCTGCGCCTGTCACCAAGTGCATTTAACCCTCAATGGTGTGGTTGTTTTTTGGCTAAAGCCTACATCAGGGTGAAGCTGTCACACCAAGTGCATTTAACCAGCAATAGTCTGTTCATTTTTTGGCCATATACAAAATCAGGGGCAAGCTGCGCCTGTCACCAAGTGCATTTAACCCTCAATGGTGTGGTTGTTTTTTGGCTAAAGCCTACATCAGGGTGAAGCTGTCACACCAAGTGCATTTAACCAGCAATAGTCTGTTCATTTTTTGGCCATATACAAAATCAGGGGCAAGCTGCGCCTGTCACCAAGTGCATTTAACCCTCAATGGTGTGGTTGTTTTTTGGCTAAAGCCTACATCAGGGTGAAGCTGTCACACCAAGTGCATTTAACCAGCAATAGTCTGTTCATTTTTTGGCCATATCCCAGTCTAATTCTGTCACTAAATCCATACCGGTCACCCAGCGCCTAAATACTAGGCCTCAAATTTATATCCAGCTAAATCTGTCCCTAGTGCTGTAGCTGGGCGAGTTATTTAGTGTCCGTTCAAGCACATTTCTTGTTCTGGGTTGAAATACAATTCCCAATTTAGCAATTTCATAATTTAGTGGTTCCTGCTATATCAGAGCTCTTTGAAATCTATCCCAAAAAGGGTATATAATATTGAAGGTGCACATAGGGTCATTCAGAGTAACTTCACACACACCCGCTACTGTGTATTTCCAAGTCTAATTCTGTCACTAAATCCATACCGGTGACCCAGCGCCTAAATACTAGGCCTCAAATTTAATTCCCTCTAAATCTCTCGTTACCCACCGCTGTACTGTTGTTGCTGGGCAAGATATTTAGTGTCCGTCAAAGCACATTTTTTGTTCTGGGTTGAAGTACAATTCCCAATTTAGCAATTTCATAATTTAGTGGTTTCTGCTATATCAGAGCTATTTGAAATCTATCCCAAAAAGGGTATATAATATTGAAGGTGCACATAGGGTCATTCAGAATAACTTCACACACACCCGCTACTGTGTATTTCCAAGTCTAATTCTGTCACTAAACCCATACCTGTCACCCAGCGCCTAAATACTAGGCCTCAAATTTAAATCCCTCTAAATCTCTCGTTACCGTTGTCCTGTTGTAGCTGGGAAAGTTATTTAGTGCCCGTCAAAGCACATTTTTTGTTCTGGGTTGAAGTACAATTCCCAATTTAGCAATTTCATAATTTAGTGGTTCCTGCTATATCAGAGCTATTTGAAATCTATCCCAAAAAGGGTATATAATATTGAAGGTGCACATAGGGTCATTCAGAATAACTTCACACACACCCGCTACTGTGTATTTCCAAGTCTAATTCTGTCACTAAATCCATACCGGTGACCCAGCGCCTAAATACTAGGCCTCAAATTTAATTCCCTCTAAATCTCTCGTTACCCACCGCTGTACTGTTGTTGCTGGGCAAGATATTTAGTGTCCGTCAAAGCACATTTTTTGTTCTGGGTTGAAGTACAATTCCCAATTTAGCAATTTCATAATTTAGTGGTTTCTGCTATATCAGAGCTATTTGAAATCTATCCCTAAAAGGGTATATAATATTGAAGGTGCACATAGGGTCATTCAGAATAACTTCACACACACCCGCTACTGTGTATTTCCAAGTCTAATTCTGTCACTAAACCCATACCTGTCACCCAGCGCCTAAATACTAGGCCTCAAATTTATATCCAGCTAAATCTGTCCCTAGTGCTGTAGCTGGGCGAGTTATTTAGTGTCCGTTCAAGCACATTTCTTGTTCTGGGTTGAAATACAATTCCCAATTTAGCAATTTCATAATTTAGTGGTTCCTGCTATATCAGAGCTCTTTGAAATCTATCCCAAAAAGGGTATATAATATTGAAGGTGCACATAGGGTCATTCAGAGTAACTTCACACACACCCGCTACTGTGTATTTCCAAGTCTAATTCTGTCACTAAATCCATACCGGTGACCCAGCGCCTAAATACTAGGCCTCAAATTTAATTCCCTCTAAATCTCTCGTTACCCACCGCTGTACTGTTGTTGCTGGGCAAGATATTTAGTGTCCGTCAAAGCACATTTTTTGTTCTGGGTTGAAGTACAATTCCCAATTTAGCAATTTCATAATTTAGTGGTTTCTGCTATATCAGAGCTATTTGAAATCTATCCCAAAAAGGGTATATAATATTGAAGGTGCACATAGGGTCATTCAGAATAACTTCACACACACCCGCTACTGTGTATTTCCAAGTCTAATTCTGTCACTAAACCCATACCTGTCACCCAGCGCCTAAATACTAGGCCTCAAATTTAAATCCCTCTAAATCTCTCGTTACCGTTGTCCTGTTGTAGCTGGGAAAGTTATTTAGTGCCCGTCAAAGCACATTTTTTGTTCTGGGTTGAAGTACAATTCCCAATTTAGCAATTTCATAATTTAGTGGTTCCTGCTATATCAGAGCTATTTGAAATCTATCCCAAAAAGGGTATATAATATTGAAGGTGCACATAGGGTCATTCAGAATAACTTCACACACACCCGCTACTGTGTATTTCCAAGTCTAATTCTGTCACTAAATCCATACCGGTGACCCAGCGCCTAAATACTAGGCCTCAAATTTAATTCCCTCTAAATCTCTCGTTACCCACCGGTGTACTGTTGTTGCTGGGCAAGATATTTAGTGTCCGTCAAAGCACATTTTTTGTTCTGGGTTGAAGTACAATTCCCAATTTAGCAATTTCATAATTTAGTGGTTTCTGCTATATCAGAGCTATTTGAAATCTATCCCTAAAAGGGTATATAATATTGAAGGTGCACATAGGGTCATTCAGAATAACTTCACACACACCCGCTACTGTGTATTTCCAAGTCTAATTCTGTCACTAAACCCATACCTGTCACCCAGCGCCTAAATACTAGGCCTCAAATTTAAATCCCTCTAAATCTCTCGTTACCGTTGTCCTGTTGTAGCTGGGAAAGTTATTTAGTGCCCGTCAAAGCACATTTTTTGTTCTGGGTTGAAGTACAATTCCCAATTTAGCAATTTCATAATTTAGTGGTTCCTGCTATATCAGAGCTATTTGAAATCTATCCCAAAAAGGGTATATAATATTGAAGGTGCACATTGGGTCATTCAGAATAACTTCACACACACGCTTCTGTGCATTTCCAAGTCTAATTCTGTCACTAAATCCATACCGGTGACCCAGCGCCTAAATACTAGGCCTCAAATTTAATTCCCTCTAAATCTCTCGTTACCCACCGCTGTACTGTTGTTGCTGGGCAAGATATTTAGTGTCCGTCAAAGCACATTTTTTGTTCTGGGTTGAAGTACAATTCCCAATTTAGCAATTTCATAATTTAGTGGTTTCTGCTATATCAGAGCTATTTGAAATCTATCCCTAAAAGGGTATATAATATTGAAGGTGCACATAGGGTCATTCAGAATAACTTCACACACACCCGCTACTGTGTATTTCCAAGTCTAATTCTGTCACTAAATCCATACCGGTGACCCAGCGCCTAAATACTAGGCCTCAAATTTAATTCCCTCTAAATCTCTCGTTACCCACCGTTGTACTGTTGTTGCTGGGCAAGATATTTAGTGTCCGTCAAAGCACATTTTTTGTTCTGGGTTGAAGTACAATTCCCAATTTAGCAATTTCATAATTTAGTGGTTTCTGCTATATCAGAGCTATTTGAAATCTATCCCTAAAAGGGTATATAATATTCAAGGTGCACATTGGGTCATTCAGAATAACTTCACACACACACGCTTCTGTGCATTTCCAAGTCTAATTCTGTCACTAAATCCATACCGGTCACCCAGCGCCTAAATACTAGGCCTCAAATTTATATCCCGCTGAATTTGAATACAATACATTGGGCCAAATAATATATTTGTTGTTGTGGTGAACCATAACAATGAGAAAAACATCTAGTAAGGGACGCGGACGTGGACATGGTCGTGGTGGTGTTAGTGGACCCTCTGGTGCTGGGAGAGGACGTGGCCGTTCTGCCACATCCACACGTCCTAGTGTACCAACTACCTCAGGTCCCAGTAGCCGCCAGAATTTACAGCGATATATGGTGGGGCCCAATGCCGTTCTAAGGATGGTAAGGCCTGAGCAGGTACAGGCATTAGTCAATTGGGTGGCCGACAGTGGATCCAGCACGTTCACATTATCTCCCACCCAGTCTTCTGCAGAAAGCGCACAGATGGCGCCTGAAAACCAACCCCATCAGTCTGTCACATCACCCCCATGCATACCAGGGAAACTGTCTCAGCCTCAAGTTATGCAGCAGTCTCTTATGCTGTTTGAAGACTCCGCTGGCAGGGTTTCCCAAGGGCATCCACCTAGCCCTTCCCCAGCGGTGAAAGACATAGAATGCACTGACGCACAACCACTTATGTTTCCTGATGATGAGGACATGGGAATACCACCTCAGCATGTCTCTGATGATGACGAAACACAGGTGCCAACTGCTGCGTCTTTCTGCAGTGTGCAGACTGAACAGGAGGTCAGGGATCAAGACTGGGTGGAAGACGATGCAGGGGACGATGAGGTCCTAGACCCCACATGGAATGAAGGTCGTGCCACTGACTTTCACAGTTCGGAGGAAGAGGCAGTGGTGAGACCGAGCCAACAGCGTAGCAAAAGAGGGAGCAGTGGGCAAAAGCAGAACACCCGCCGCCAAGAGACTCCGCCTGCTACTGACCGCCGCCATCTGGGACCGAGCACCCCAAAGGCAGCTTCAAGGAGTTCCCTGGCATGGCACTTCTTCAAACAATGTGCTGACGACAAGACCCGAGTGGTTTGCACGCTGTGCCATCAGAGCCTGAAGCGAGGCATTAACGTTCTGAACCTGAGCACAACCTGCATGACCAGGCACCTGCATGCAAAGCATGAACTGCAGTGGAGTAAACACCTTAAAACCAAGGAAGTCACTCAGGCTCCCCCTGCTACCTCTTCTGCTGCTGCCGCCTCGGCCTATTCTGCTGCTGCCGCCTCGGCCTCTTCCTCCGCCTCTGGAGGAACGTTGGCACCTGCCGCCCAGCAAACAGGGGATGTACCACCAACACCACCACCACCACCTCCGTCACCAAGCGTCTCAACCATGTCACACGCCAGCGTTCAGCTCTCCATCTCACAAACATTTGATAGAAAGCGTAAATTCCCACCTAGCCACCCTCGATCCCTGGCCCTGAATGCCAGCATTTCTAAACTACTGGCCTATGAAATGCTGTCATTTAGGCTGGTGGACACAGACAGCTTCAAACAGCTCATGTCGCTTGCTGTCCCACAGTATGTTGTTCCCAGCCGGCACTACTTCTCCAAGAGAGCCGTGCCTTCCCTGCACAACCAAGTATCCGATAAAATCAAGTGTGCACTGTGCAACGCCATCTGTAGCAAGGTCCACCTAACCACAGATACGTGGACCAGTAAGCACGGCCAGGGACGCTATATCTCCCTAACTGCACACTGGGTAAATGTAGTGGCAGCTGGGCCCCAGGCGGAGAGCTGTTTGGCGCACGTCCTTCCGCCGCCAAGGATCGCAGGGCAACATTCTTTGCCTCCTGTTGCCACCTCCTCCTTCTCGGCTTCCTCCTCCTCTTCTTCCACCTGCTCATCCAGTCAGCCACACACCTTCACCACCAACTTCAGCACAGCCCGGGGTAAACGTCAGCAGGCCATTCTGAAACTCATATGTTTGGGGGACAGGCCCCACACCGCACAGGAGTTGTGGCGGGGTATAGAACAACAGACCGACGAGTGGTTGCTGCCGGTGAGCCTCAAGCCCGGCCTGGTGGTGTGTGATAATGGGCGAAATCTCGTTGCAGCTCTGGGACTAGCCAATTTGACGCACATCCCTTGCTTGGCGCATGTGCTGAATTTGGTGGTGCAGAAGTTCATTCACAACTACCCCGACATGTCAGAGCTGCTGCATAAAGTGCGGGCCGTCTGTTCGCGCTTCCGGCGTTCACATCCTGCTGCTGCTCGCCTGTCTGCGCTACAGCGTAACTTCGGCCTTCCCGCTCACCGCCTCATATGCGACGTGCCCACCAGGTGGAACTCCACCTTGCACATGCTGGACAGACTGTGCGAGCAGCAGCAGGCCATAGTGGAGTTTCAGCTGCAGCACGCACGGGTCAGTCGCACTACAGAACAGCACCACTTCACCACCAATGACTGGGCCTCCATGCGAGACCTGTGTGCCCTGTTGCGCTGTTTCGAGTACTCCACCAACATGGCCAGTGGCGATGACACCGTTATCAGCGTTACAATACCACTTCTATGTCTCCTTGAGAAAACACTTAGGGCGATGATGGAAGAGGAGGTGGCCCAGGAGGAGGAGGAGGAGGAGGAGGAAGAGGGGTCATTTTTAGCACTTTCAGGCCAGTCTCTTCGAAGTGACTCAGAGGGAGGTTTTTGGCAACAGCAGAGGCCAGGTACAAATGTGGCCAGCCAGGGCCCACTACTGGAGGACGAGGAGGACGAGGATGAGGAGGAGGTGGAGGAGGATGAGGATGAAGCATGGTCACAGCGGGGTGGCACCCAACGCAGCTCGGGTCCATCACTGGTGCGTGGCTGGGGGGAAAGGCAGGACGATGACGATACGCCTCCCACAGAGGACAGCTTGTCCTTATCCCTGGGCAGCCTGGCACACATGAGCGACTACATGCTGCAGTGCCTGCGCAACGACAGCAGAGTTGCCCACATTTTAACCTGTGCGGACTACTGGGTTGCCACCCTGCTGGATCCACGCTACAAAGACAATGTGCCCACCTTACTTCCTGCACTGGAGCGTGATAGGAAGATGCGCGAGTACAAGCGCACGTTGGTAGACACGCTACTGAGAGCATTCCCAAATGTCACAGGGGAACAAGTGGAAGCCCAAGGCCAAGGCAGAGGAGGAGCAAGAGGTCGCCAAGGCAGCTGTGTCACGGCCAGCTCCTCTGAGGGCAGGGTTAGCATGGCAGAGATGTGGAAAACTTTTGTCAACACGCCACAGCTAACTGCACCACCACCTGATACGCAACGTGTTAGCAGGAGGCAACATTTCACTAACATGGTGGAACAGTACGTGTGCACACCCCTCCACGTACTGACTGATGGTTCGGCCCCATTCAACTTCTGGGTCTCTAAATTGTCCACGTGGCCAGAGCTAGCCTTTTATGCCTTGGAGGTGCTGGCCTGCCCGGCAGCCAGCGTTTTGTCTGAACGTGTATTCAGCACGGCAGGGGGCGTCATTACAGACAAACGCAGCCGCCTGTCTACAGCCAATGTGGACAAGCTGACGTTCATAAAAATGAACCAGGCATGGATCCCACAGGACCTGTCCGTCCCTTGTCCAGATTAGACATTAACTACCTCCCCATAACCATATATTATTGGACTCCAGGGCACTTCCTCATTCAATCCTATTTTTATTTTCATTTTACCATTATATTGCGAGGCTACCCAAAGTTGAATGAACCTCTCCTCTGCCTGTGTGCTAGGCCTAAATATATGCCAATGGACTGTTGCAGTGGTGGGTGACGTGAAGCCTCATTCTCTGCTATGACATGCAGACTGATTCTCTGCTGACATGAAGCCAGATCCTCTGTTACGGGAGCTCTCTCCTCTGCCTGGGTGCTGGGCCTAAATTTATGACAATTGACTGTTGCAGTGGTGGGTGACGTGAAGCCTGATTCTCTGCTATGATATGAAGACTGATTCTCTGCTGACATGAAGCCAGATTGTCTGTTACGGGACCTTTCTCCTCTGCCTGGGTTCTGGGCCTAAATTTATGAAAATTGACTGTTGCAGTGGTGGGTGACGTGAAGCCTGATTCTCTGCTATGATATGAAGACTGATTCTCTGCTGACATGAAGCCAGATTGTCTGTTACGGGACCTTTCTCCTCTGCCTGGGTTCTGGGCCTAAATTTATGAAAATTGACTCTTACAGTGGTGGGTGACGTGAAGCCTGATTCTCTGCTATGATATGAAGACTGATTCTCTGCTGACATGAAGCCAGATTCTCTGTTACGGGACCTCTCTCCTCTGCCTGGGTGCTGGGCCTAAATTTATGACAATGGACTGTTGCAGTGGTGGCTGACGTGAAGCCTGATTCTCTGCTATGACATGCAGACTGATTCTCTGCTGTCATGAAGCCAGATTGTCTGTTACGGGACCTCTCTGCTCTGCCTGTGTGCTAGGCCTAAATATATGCCAATGGACTGTTGCAGTGGTGGCTGACGTGAAGCCTCATTCTCTGCTATGACATGCAGACTGATTCTCTGCTGTCATGAAGCCAGATTGTCTGTTACGGGACCTCTCTGCTCTGCCTGTGTGCTAGGCCTAAATATATGCCAATGGACTGTTGCAGTGGTGGGTGACGTGAAGCCTCATTCTCTGCTATGACATGCAGACTAATTCTCTGCTGACATGAAGACAGATTCTCTGTTACGGGACCTCCCTCCTCTGCCTGGGTGCTGGGCCTAAATATATGCCAATGGACTGTTGCAGTGGTGGCTGACGTGAAGCCTCATTCTCTGCTATGACATGCAGACTGATTCTCTGCTGACATGAAGCCAGATTGTCTGTTACGGGACCTCTCTGCTCTGCCTGTGTGCTAGGCCTAAATATATGCCAATGGACTGTTGCAGTGGTGGGTGACGTGAAGCCTCATTCTCTGCTATGACATGCAGACTGATTCTCTGCTGACATGAAGCCAGATTGTCTGTTACGGGACCTCTCTGCTCTGCCTGTGTGCTAGGCCTAAATATATGCCAATGGACTGTTGCAGTGGTGGGTGACGTGAAGCCTCATTCTCTGCTATGACATGCAGACTGATTCTCTGCTGACATGAAGCCAGATTGTCTGTTACGGGACCTCTCTGCTCTGCCTGTGTGCTAGGCCTAAATATATGCCAATGGACTGTTGCAGTGGTGGGTGACGTGAAGCCTCATTCTCTGCTATGACATGCAGACTGATTCTCTGCTGACATGAAGCCAGATCCTCTGTTACGGGAGCTCTCTCCTCTGCCTGGGTGCTGGGCCTAAATTTATGACAATTGACTGTTGCAGTGGTGGGTGACGTGAAGCCTGATTCTCTGCTATGATATGAAGACTGATTCTCTGCTGACATGAAGCCAGATTGTCTGTTACGGGACCTTTCTCCTCTGCCTGGGTTCTGGGCCTAAATTTATGAAAATTGACTCTTACAGTGGTGGGTGACGTGAAGCCTGATTCTCTGCTATGATATGAAGACTGATTCTCTGCTGACATGAAGCCAGATTCTCTGTTACGGGACCTCTCTCCTCTGCCTGGGTGCTGGGTAGTGTTGAGCGCGAATATTCGAAAAGCAAATTTTTTTCGCGAATATCGCAACTTCGCGATTTCGCGAATATTTCGAATATAGTGCTATATATTCGTAAAAACGAATATTCGTTTTTTGTTTCCCCCCCCCCCCCCCCACAAAATTACAGTACACATATAATTGATTGTTTCCCAAAGGTCCAACAGCTCAGATCTTACTCACATTGCCTAGAAAGTGATTGAGGCGCGAATCTTCGTAAGGCGATTTTATTAGCGCACATGCGAATATCGGCACGTCCCAGAACAGAGGCAAAGGGCTTTGCATTCATACATTAGTGAATTGAGTTGCGAATCTTCGTAAGGCGATTTTATTAGCGCACATGCGAATATCTACACTTGTCCCAGAACAGAGGCAAAGGGCTTTGCATTCATACATTAGTGATTGAATTGAGCTGCGAATCTTCGTAAGGCGATTTTATTAACGCAAATGCAAATATCTACACTTGTCCCCAGAACAGAGAGGCAAAGGCCTGTGCATTCATATAGTATAGCACCATATTCGCGAATACGTAGAACTTCGTAAAAGTCGATTTACGAATATTCGTATTTTTTATTTTACTTTCCACCTTACAGATTACATTGATCTGTACTCTGTCAACTACTGTCATCACCCCCCACTGTATCTCGATTGATTCCCAAAAGTCTCACATTCCCTAGAAAGTGATTGAGGTGCGAATCTTCGTAAGGCGATTTTATTAGCGCACATGCGAATATCTACACTTGTCCCAGAACAGAGGCAAAGGGCATTGCATTCATACATTAGTGATTGAATTGAGTTGCGAATCTTCGTAAGGCGATTTCATTAGCGCACATGTGAATTTTGCATAGCATATGTATTATGCGATAATTCGAATTATCGCATATGCGAAATAATAACGAATTTGAATAATCGCGAATATTTTACGAATATTCTTTCGAATATTCACAAAATTTCGCGAATTCGAATATGGGACATGCCGCTCAACACTAGTGCTGGGCCTAAATTTATGACAATGGACTGTTGCAGTGGTGGGTGACGTGAAGCCTGATTCTCTGCTATGACATGCAGACTGATTCTCTGCTGACATGAAGCCAGATTGTCTGTTACGGGACCTCTCTCCTCTGCCTGGGTGCTGGGCCTAAATATATGCCAATGGACTGTTGCAGTGGTGGCTGACGTGAAGCCTCATTCTCTGCTATGACATGCAGACTAATTCTCTGCTGACATGAAGACAGATTCTCTGTTACGGGACCTCTCTCCTCTGCCTGGGTGCCGGGGCCTAAATATCTGAGAATGGACTGTTCCAGTGGTGGCTGACGTGAAGCCTCATTCTCTGCTATGACATGCAGACTAATTCTCTGCTGACATGAAGACAGATTCTCTGTTACGGGACCTCCCTCCTCTGCCTGGGTGCTGGGCCTAAATATATGCCAATGGACTGTTGCAGTGGTGGCTGACGTGAAGCCTCATTCTCTGCTATGACATGCAGACTAATTCTCTGCTGACATGAAGACAGATTCTCTGTTACGGGACCTCCCTCCTCTGCCTGGGTGCTGGGCCTAAATATATGCCAATGGACTGTTGCAGTGGTGGCTGACGTGAAGCCTCATTCTCTGCTATGACATGCAGACTGATTCTCTGCTGACATGAAGCCAGATTCTCTGTTACGGGACCTCTCTCCTCTGCCTGTGTGTGTGCTGGGCCTAAATATATGCCAATGGACTGTTGCAGTGGTGGCTGACGTGAAGCCTCATTCTCTGCTATGACATGCAGACTGATTCTCTGCTGACATGAAGCCAGATTCTCTGTTACGGGACCTCTCTCCTCTGCCTGTGTGTGTGCTGGGCCTAAATATATGCCAATGGACTGTTGCAGTGGTGGCTGACGTGAAGCCTCATTCTCTGCTATGACATGCAGACTAATTCTCTGCTGACATGAAGACAGATTCTCTGTTACGGGACCTCCCTCCTCTGCCTGGGTGCTGGGCCTAAATATATGCCAATGGACTGTTGCAGTGGTGGCTGACGTGAAGCCTCATTCTCTGCTATGACATGCAGACTGATTCTCTGCTGACATGAAGCCAGATTCTCTGTTACGGGACCTCTCTCCTCTGCCTGTGTGTGTGCTGGGCCTAAATATATGCCAATGGACTGTTGCAGTGGTGGCTGACGTGAAGCCTCATTCTCTGCTATGACATGCAGACTGATTCTCTGCTGACATGAAGCCAGATTCTCTGTTACGGGACCTCTCTCCTCTGCCTGTGTGTGTGCTGGGCCTAAATATATGCCAATGGACTGTTGCAGTGGTGGCTGACGTGAAGCCTCATTCTCTGCTATGACATGCAGACTAATTCTCTGCTGACATGAAGACAGATTCTCTGTTACGGGACCTCCCTCCTCTGCCTGGGTGCTGGGCCTAAATATATGCCAATGGACTGTTGCAGTGGTGGCTGACGTGAAGCCTCATTCTCTGCTATGACATGCAGACTAATTCTCTGCTGACATGAAGACAGATTCTCTGTTACGGGACCTCTCTCCTCTGCCTGGGTGCCGGGGCCTAAATATCTGAGAATGGACTGTTCCAGTGGTGGGTGACGGGAAGCCAGATTCTCTGCTATGGAACCTCTCTCCAATTGATTTTGGTTAATTTTTATTTATTTAATTTTTATTTTAATTCATTTCCCTATCCACATTTGTTTGCAGGGGATTTACCTACATGTTGCTGCCTTTTGCAGCCCTCTAGCTCTTTCCTGGGCTGTTTTACAGCCTTTTTAGTGCCGAAAAGTTCGGGTCCCCATTGACTTCAATGGGGTTCGGGTTCGGGACGAAGTTCGGATCGGGTTCGGATCCCGAACCCGAACATTTCCGGGATGTTCGGCCGAACTTCTCGAACCCGAACATCCAGGTGTTCGCTCAACTCTACTCCTGACCGTTGTGCACGTCTGATCTGCAACTACAGGAAACGTTTGGTTGTAATTTTTGACCATTCCTCTTTACAGAACTGTTTCAGTTCAGCAATATTCTTGGGATGTCTGGTGTGAATCGCTTTCTTGAGGTCATGCCACAGCATCTCAATCGGGTTGAGCAATTCTGTTGTTGATTTACTTCTATGCTTTGGGTCATTGTCCTGTTGCAACATCCATCTTCTGTTGAGCTTCCTGAAAAATGTCTTGAAAAAGTTGGGAATTCATTTTTCCTTCAATGATAGCAATCCGTCCAGGCCCTGACGCAGCAAAGCAGCCACAAACCATGATGCCCCCACCACCATACTTCACAGTTGGGATGAGGTTTTGATGTTGGTGTGCTGCGCCTCTTTTTCTCCACACATAGTGTTGTGTGTTTCTTCCTAACAACTCAACTTTGGTTTCATCTGTCCACAGAATATTTAGCCAGTACTGCTGTGGAACATCCAGGTGCTCTTGTGCAAACTGTAAACGTGCAGCAATGTTTTTTTGGACAGCAGTGGCTTCCTCTGTGGTATCCTCCCATGAAATCCATTCTTGTTTAGTGTTTTACGTATCGTAGATTCGCTAACAGGGATGTTAGCATATGCCAGAGACTTTTGTAAGTCTTTAGCTAACACTCTAGGATTCTTCTTCACCTCATTGAGCAGTCTGCGCTGTGCTCTTGCAGTCATCTTTACAGGACGGCCACTCCTAGGGAGAGTAGCAGCAGTGCTGAACTTTCTCCATTTATAGACAATTTGTCTTACCGTGGACTGATGAACAGCAAGGCTTTTGGAGATACTTTTATAACTCTTTCCAGCTTTATGCAAGTCAACAATTATTAATCATAGGTCTTCTGAGAGCTCTTTTGTGAGAGGCATCATTCACATCAGACAAACATCTATTGTTTTGACTTAGATGAAGATCAGATCACATTTTATGACCAATTTGTGCAGAAATCCATATAATTCCAAAGGGTTCACATACTTTTTCTTGCAAATGTAGAAATTATAGGAGGTGATATGTTGCAGAGATGCTGGATACATGCTTATTAGCGTATAAAGCATGCATATGGCTGTGCAGTATAAGCAGTATACTAGACTTTAGGATATTAGTGGCCAGTAAACTTAATAGGGACTTCACTCTGAATTTCAGGGAGTATCCAATTTGCGGTGAAGCCCAATTTCGTCCAAGTTTCCTCGAATCAATTTGTAATAGTTTAGGTGATGGGTGTCTGAGACGTAGTCCCTCACCTTGCAGAGTGTCTGTAAAGCTGGATTTCGCTAATCACCGTGCTGGCTTCTCACACTTGATGCAGTGTTCTTGATTTTGCTGATCTCTCTGGACTGTTGGTCTAATAGTTGAACTGGATCTGGTTCAGAGGAGTAGAAGCTCTCATATGTGTCTTCCTTTGCATTCTCTCTCTGGACTGGAACTCCCCTTCCTGGCAGAAAGTAATATCAGCCCTCCTGTACCAAGATTGGAGGAACAGGGTGGTTAGCCAAATATTGTCAACCATAACCTCCTCTGTTGGAAGACGCGCCCAATACACAAGAAATACATCATATTACGTAATCATATAAAAAAGAAACACGATGCAGGGAGTCTCCCCCTTCCCAGCTCAATCAGAGAACCACAACATCCACAAGGCTGTCGGCGTGTCACGGTGAGCAGAGACTCCTGAATCCAAGTGAGAAAAAGACCAGCACTGCGGTATTCCAAACTGGTCACTTTATTAGAAGAAAATGGATTTGTCACTTACTGCATATAATCATGATATTGTTTCTGCCACTTACACTAAACTCATTGTGGATAATTCTTTACTACATGCAAAATCTTGTCATCCACTACACATTATTAAAAATATCCCGAAGGGTGAGTTTATAAGGTCTAGACGTAACTGTTCAGAGGATGCAACTTTTCAGAGTGAATGCCAAAGAATCTCTAGTAGTTTTTTAGCTATAGAATATCCCACCTGGTCATTGGATCGAGGCGTTGAATATGCCTCCCGAACTAACATAAGGGACTTATTGGCTTCATTTTATAGGAGTACAAGTATGAGCCGGCTCAAAAAGAAAGGTGTTGTTTTGTTCTACAGTATACAGCTTGGAGTACAGACAAGTTGTCAACACCATAAATAAATATATTCCCATACTGTACCAAGATGAGATTTTTTTCAAGAATTTTACAGGGGGGTATTAAATGTGTTGCTAAAAGGGCCCCTACTGTAGATTCTATACTTTCCACTAGCATGTTCCTCTCTGAAAAACCATCATGCACTTGGTTAAAATCGAAAGGATTTTATAGGTGTGGACACAAAATTTGCATCAGCTATAACATCAGTTATGAGGCATCCTCTCATATTAATTGCAATACGAAATACGTTGTGTACCTCATCTGCTGCACCTCTTGTAGACTGCAGTACATGGGATGAACTACTAATACCTTGAAAACGAGGATTCGGAAACATTTATCCGATGCAAACAATGAAAAGGCATTGAATGCCTCTGCGGTTTCTTGACATTTTCTTGATGTCCACGGGGGTGATTTTTCTTTTTTCACGTTCGGCGGAATTGAAAGGGTATTTAAAGGGAACCTGTCACCAGTTTTATTGTGTCCTAACTAAGGGCAACATAAATAAGTGACTTTTAGCAAAATGCTGGGTCACTTTCTTTAATTGACCCAGTCAATCTTCCAACATTTTGTATTGAAAAGCTCCAGCTGATAATGATGAGTCATGAATATTTATGAGCTCCTGACTCTCCCCGCCCACCTGCTGCTGATTGACAGTTTGTTTCCATATGATTCAGCAGCAGGTGGGCAGGGGAGTGGCTATGGCTCTGAATTAAATATACGCTGGACTCAATGACATCACGCCGGACTCCAATCAGCTCATTAGCATGCGGCATCTTTGTGTGTATATTATGAGGTAACCATCTGTCACACCAGTAAGTGATTACATGTACTTTTTAGTAGTTAAGGATTGTATATAATTAGTTAGATTATAAGCAAATATCCACATGACAGGTTCCCTTTAAGCCATACAGAGGGGGGCGATCACAATAAATAGTTATTGGCAAGGGAAACGTTTTGGATTTTTATGCGTGAAACTAGATTTCCAACAGGTTTAAATAAAAGACAGGATGTTATTTATTATTATTGATGTATTATTGATTATATATATTAATTTACCATCTTTTTTTCTAGTATCTTTTCAATGATGCTGATAATGCACCCTGGGTCTGTCTGAACAGTGTTCTTTTCACTTGTGCTGATGAATTTTTGAAGCACAATCCATCCACAGATGCCTGTTAGGGTTCATGCACACGACCGTATGCCCTCGGAGACATACGGTCCGTGAGCGGGCCATATGTTCCTGAGCGGCATACATCGTGCGCACGGGAGCGCACAGCATCATAGGTTACTATCATACTGTGCGCATCGGGCTGCCTGGGGGGCTATTGTCCCGCACTCATACCATATGAGTGCGGGACAATAGTCCTGCGGGCGGCCCGATGCGCACAGCCTCATAGTAACCTATGATGCTGTGCGCTCCCGTGCGCACGATGTATGCCGCTCAGGAACATATGGCCCGCTCATGGACCGCATGTCTCGGAGGGCATACGGTCATGTGCATGAGCCCTTACCCTAGAGCTAATTTAACACCAGGTTTACTCCCACCTGTTGATGACGTGTCTTCTCTTGATAGGTAAATCTATTTTCTAACATGTATTTTAACTGCAGTTTTTCATGATCATGCCATTCTTTCGACAAAGGGCCTGAGTGCCCGAAATGTGTCAAGAAGGTTATGTTTTTTTTATTGCTTGACTGCTTTTTCTTCTAATGAAGTGACCAGTTTGGAATACGGCGGTGCTGTTCTTTTTCTCACTTACGTAATCATATATAATTGCTGATACCCCCAGCTCTTGGATACTGTACATCAAAAGAGGCATAGATACACATGAAAAAAAGCTAAGTTTATCCCAATGTAAATTGTTACTAACGTTGACCAGTATTTTTTGGCATAAAAGGCACAAACATTTGTTGCTTTTCTGGTGTGTAATGTTGCACCAGGTTCTAGACCCATTTATGAATCGCATGAGCTACAAATTCTAATCCACTGCACCTTACCCTATAAGGGGCATGGCTTGATAGGAAAGGTCATTACCTAGTGGAGTAAGATGCTACAAAAAACTAGAAAACTGTCCCAACATTTTGCTGCAAGGTAAGACAGATAATAATTGGTCTAGTGAAGGGGCCAACCAACCAAAGTAACTCGGGGAACAGATGGATCATAAGACAAAATGAAAATGATCCATCTTGGGGTAATTTTTTGTTAAAAAAAGACAGTGATCTACAGTAATTCTCTCTGGCACTCCAGCGAGGAATAGGAACTCACATAGAAATGACTGGAACATGCTGGGAATTGTAGTTTCACAACAGCTGGAGTGCCGAAGGTTCCTGTTCCCTGCTCTATACAGTAATTACTATCCATGTAATGATATACTGAGGCTAATATTACATAATGGAAACCTAAATCATCAAACAATTGTGGTCTGGATTCTAAATCACCCAAAAATCAATGTAAAAAATTAAACCACAGGCAGATCCAATTTGAATGAATTTCATCATAAAAACTCATAACATGGCTCAGTAGTGTATATGGCTCCACAGGACTCTATGCACTCCTGACAACATCTGGGCACGCTTCTGGTAAGTTGGCAAATGGTGTCTTGGGTGATCTCTTCCCAGACCTAGATCAGGGCATCAGTGAGATCCTGCAAAATCTGTGGCATTGGTTGGCGGCATCAGATGCACCGATACATAATGTCACCGAGTTTCTCATTTGTAATCCGGTCTGTGGAACTTGAGGGCCAGTCAATGACATCAATGTCTTTATCATCCAGGAAATGCCTACACACTCTAGCCATGAGTCCGGACATTGTCCTGGAGGATACCAGGGCCCACTGCACCATTATATGGTCTGGAAATTGCTCTGGGGAGTTTATCTTGTACCTAACAGACGAGTCAGTTCAAGACTGTGTTTCTGTTCTCTTAGGTCTCATTCATACGGCCATTGCCTGGCCGTTCCATTCATTGGGGACCGCAATTTGCAGTCCCCAATACAAGGACATACGGCTTCCGCAGACGGATTCAGGCCCATTCAACTGGAATGGGTCCGTGATTCGTCCGAACTGCAAAAAAAATAGAACATGTTCTATTTTTTTTGCGGTGCGGAGGCATGGACAGAAACACCATGGTGGTGCTTCCGTGGGGTTCCGTCCCTTGGTTCCTCGCTTCCAGATTGCGGACCCATTCAATGGCGCGGTACAAAAATGGCCTGTGCCCCAATATTGTGGATGTGCTGTTTGCGGGCCAGGCAACAGCCATGTGCATGAGGCCTTATTTTTGTCTGCCTAGTCAGTGCTTTAATATTGGTTACTGCCTGCCTTGTTCCGGGCATCCACCACTATCCCCGCCCTAGAAATGAGTGAACCTTTTAAAAAAAATTAACAAGTTTGGTTCAGACCTGGATTAATTCATCCCGAACCAAAATGGCTCCAATTTCCCTAGAAAATGGTTTATAACACCCTCTAGTCTCCTAGGACTCATAGGGGGTCATTTCCGAACCAGAAATACACCTATATTAGGTGTAGTTCTGGCGCAGATTGCGGTGCAAAGATTCTTTGCGGCACTCTGCAACTTTTCCCCACTCATGCCAGGTTTAAAAAAGTGGGCGTGGCAGGGACAGGTAAAGGGAAATGCCATCAGGCCTGTCTCATTTACCATTCTCTATGCCTGGTAGGAAGCTGTCCTACATTTAGAAGCGGCGGTGGATCCACCAAAGTTATGTAGAAGCCAACGCCTCTACCTGTAGTTGGTCCAACATGTGGAGAATGGAGTTTCAACGTGTGGAAACGTCACATACGAGTCATTGCTGGGGAACACCATTCTGCCTTTGCAGCTCAAGGAGGGCATGTTTTGAACAGTAAGGGTGGCTGAAGTGCGTGCACAGTTTCTTGGCCATATAACTTAACTTAAAGTGGCCCTGGAAAAAAACTAAAAGTAGCCCCATGTTGTAGGCAGGTCCAAACAGACAGAAGGCAGGACCAATACAAGAAGACGGAGCCAACATTAACAAACTGTGGGACATAATACCAACCCAAGTAGAGTCAAATACCACAGTGCAGCACAATATAATGCCAGTGCAGCGCAATATAATATACCTTCCCAGAATCTGCCCCTTTGTGGTGGCCAGCACCAGCTCCCATGTTCTGTCCTCCTTCTCCAGTTGCCTCAGGATGGCATAACAGTTGAATTCAGGAGTCAGGAGGGAAG
The DNA here is from genome assembly GCF_014858855.1 of Bufo gargarizans. NCBI lineage: Eukaryota > Metazoa > Chordata > Amphibia > Anura > Bufonidae > Bufo > Bufo gargarizans. Next base: position 14,007,919 of record NC_058088.1, read on the forward strand.
CATCAGATCATTACTAATCAGGCTGGTGGCCCCCTGGGCATCGGCCCACCGGGAAGTTTCTCTGTAAGGTCTATGGACAATCCGCCCCTGGTTCCAGGCATGTCTGTCTGTGAACGCCATTCTCCCTGTTCCGCATGGGTTCCAGGCAAGTTTCCATGTCTGTCTGTGAACGCCATGCTCCCTGTTCCGCATGGGTTACAAGCATGCTTGTATTTCTCTGATTATATTCTGATCTGTCTATGTTCGCCTTGCTCTGTGTATCCTTATTTCCATGGGTTCCTGACTATGTGGCTCTGTCTGAGATCCTGTATTCTGATCTTGTGTTTGAACAGTGTGCTATATTGTATGTCTGGATTGCTGGTACCTTGCACCAGTGCCTCAGTTTCCTTGCAGGTCAACTGCCAAGTATACCGGGACTATCCCAGGAGGTAGTTGTCCGGTCGCCCCCCTGCGGTGAAGACCAGATCTCTGTATAGAGTTAAAGAATGAAAACCAGGGGAGCACTGGAATAATACCCTTGGGGATTGGCCCAAAGTCAAACCGGTCACTTCTTACAGTGATACACTTCTACCACTAATCCGCTTGATCTGTACAGCTTTCTTTCTTATTTGCGGTTCCTTCCTGACCTGGTTTATTCTGATTGTTTCTGACCACTGATCATGACATAACAACCTAGGCTTAAATCTAAAAAACTCTTGGACTTTCATTTCAATCAGTTGGAATAACATTTTTACCAGGTCACTTAAATGAGAAAGTTGTTGTGACAGAGGAAACTGTAGGGGCCATTAGTTCTAGGCACCGGGGAGAAGGTCAAATCACCACCATCATGTGTCATCACAAAAATAGTCTTCTTTTATATTTTTCTTATGTACATATGTCTATCTACTCTGCAAATAGGTAAATAAATAATTCTTGTACCACAGGGTTTTCTTTTTGTAGTGACATGGACACACCCCATGAACTATTCATGTTTTGTGATATAACTGACACATCTTCGTCAGAGGAGCCCGTGACATTTCAGTTCTTTGTACACACTTATTTAACTGAAAGTTCATATTTACATAATGTGACAAGATGAAGATCTAAACTTCTAGTAGTAATCATATAAATATTTAACCAAAACAATGGATATCTACTTATATAAGTATGATAGGGTGTCAACTCTGATCAATGACACACATGGGTTGTCACCAGTCCAACACACCCAAACATAAAACCCCTGACCTTCTGAAGATCTGTACATCAGATACCTGGGTATTGCTTCTGGAGACTGGCACTTGATGCTGAAGGAAGATCATGAAGACTTACCTACTCCATCTAGCAGCCACAGCTATGGTTCTTGTAGCGTTTGCAGGTGGTACAGGTAAGTTGTTTGACATTTGATTTGGAGGGATGTCTGGTTCATAAAACCCTTAGATTATGTTTCATTAGGCCAGGAGGAGCGGATGTTCTCATCATGACTCTTAGTTATGAAAGACTATGGGCCTCTTAGAAACCCACATAAGGAAGATAACAGACCTATTACATTATACGGAATCAGTCATAATAAGGGTGTAGTTAGCGTGAGAATAATACAATATGTTGGACAAATACTCTGCTCAGTTTATATACCTCTGAGATAATGATAATAATAATGATACTGTGATGACCACTAGCACGACTACTACTTTTAATCATAATAATAATAGTATAATTACTAATGCTAAATGTAATAGTACCACTACTATTAATAGTACATCTACTAACAATGATAATATTAATAATAATAGTGCTATTATGACTATTACTACTGATACTAATTGTTACAGTACTACTAATAATAATTTAAGATGAACACATTTCCCAAAGTACGGCAAATCACATTCAATTCATCCTCAAGAAATTCTCTCAAAATCAAAAGTGCCCCAATTGCTCTAAAAAGTCATGTATGAAACTCTGAGGTCTCCTAGGACGATAGCGGTGGTAACAAACAGCCTGCTTAATAACACACGGCATGGTTTTCTCAAATTAAAAAAAATGGTCCAAAAATGGTCCCTTTCTGGTGGCAGAGGACTCCCTCTCTGTCTTCCAATATGTAGGGTGGCAGCCATTTTCATCGATTCGTGATGGAAGAATCACAAAGGTTTTGGATTCTCAAAAATTAGCATCTTTTGAGAAATCCATACTGAATTTGAAATGCAGAGCTGTTTTGCTCTTTCCTAACAATAGTACTACTACTACTACTACTTTTTATTACTGGTAATAAGAATAATACTACGATGACTACTACTACTAATTAGTAATAATAGCACAATTGCTACTTCTAACAATAGTAGTAATAAAATTAATAGTAATACAAATGAATAATAATACTTCTAATAATAGTACTACCAGTAGTAATAATAATATCACCATTCTCCACGATTACTACTACTAATCATATTACACATTATTTTACTACTATGTCTATAATAATAATAATAATAATAATAATAATAATACTTATGATAATATTACTACTACTAATAATAATACTAGTAGTAATAATAATAATATAACTATTACCCATGATTACTACTACTAATCATATCACACATTATTTTACCACTACTTTGATGATAATAATAATAATAATAATAATAATAATAATAATAATACTTATGATAATATTACTACTACTACTAATAATAATACTAGTAGTAGTAATAATAATATTATCACCATTTCTTACGATTACTACTACTAATCATATTAAACATTATTTTACCACTACGTCTATAATGATAATAATAATAATAATAATAATAATAATAATAATAATAATACTTATGATAAGATTACTACTACTACTACTACTAATACTAGTATTAGTAATAATAATATCACCATTCCTTACGATTACTACTACTAATCATATTTAACATTATTTTACCTCTACGTCTATAATAATAATAATAATACTTATGATAATATTACTACTACTACTACTACTACTAATAATAATAATAATTATATCACCATTCCCCACGATTACTATTACTAATCATATTAAACATTATTTTACCACTACTTTTATTATTATTATTATTATTAATAACCAGTAGTACTACTGCTAAATACTTTGTGGAGCCGCTCACTGTTAGCTATCTTTTCTAGTTTAGAGCATCCAGACCAACATGTTGCACTGAACCCGAACATCAGTAATTAATACTTTAAACTAAATGTGCATTTCATGAAGGGAATACATACTGTAGTGCTTGGAAAGAGCTGCAAGTTTGTGTGTGAGAGTTTAACATATAATGGCATTGTTCAAAGTATACAGTAGTCTCTGCATAATACTGTGGTTGGTGTCTTAATTTGAATAAAATGGATAGAATATTAGAGGTGCAGTGTATACTGACACCAAGTGCATCTAAATCACAGTATACAGAATATAGAATTGTAGTGAATACAGTTGAAAGTATATGGCAATCATTGCACATTGTCGAAAAGAATAATCATGTGTATTATTTTAAATGTCATGCAAAAAGTGCGGTATATACTGACACCAAATGTGTCTGAATTATAATACGTATCATTTATAAGCCCTTTCAACTTTATCTTTGAGACTGGTGGTAGCTAGACTGTGACATCATCAATTCAAACATTCCGCATGTATCACTTGAACATTCCGCCATTCGTTTCTATGGGAATTTTTTTATATTTTTAAAGATAAATTTATTAAAAACGACAAATTCAAACACACGCACACCTCTCAGCCACGAGAGTCTTAACGTTAAGTGGTTTGTAGAAGAATAATCAAGTAGATGTGCATTTCTTGAAGGAAATCCATGCAGTGATGGCTAACCTCCCGCACTCCAGATGTTGAAACTCCCAGCATGCCCCATTCATTTCTATGGAGTTCTGAGAACAGCCAAGCAAGTGTACATCTTGGGAGTTGTAGTTTTACCACAGCTGGAGTGCCGGAGGTTACCCACCAGAGACATAGTGATTGAAAAGAGCTGAAAGTGCATGTGTGTGTGAGAGAGAGAGGGGTTAACGTATAATGGCACAGTCCAAAGTATATAATAATCTCTGCATAATATTGCAATTGGTGTGTTATTTTGAATATAATAAATATAATACTAGAGGTGCAGTCTATACTGACACCAAATGTATGTAAATTATAGTATACAGAATTGTAGTGAATGCTGGCACAGTTCAACCTACTGTATATGGTTATTATTGCATAAAAATATGGAGCAATCCAGAAAAAGATAAAAAGCGATACAGATAGGCAACATAAACTACAGATTTTTATAGAAGCTGGATTTCTCCATATTTTTGTGTCAAGACTGGTACATCCCGACCGAGGTGTTATGCGTGCTTCTGGGAATTACCCACAGATGAGCCCGACTTGTGCTTTATATTTGATAATTATTGCATTGTCAAAAAACAAAAAAGATCAATGTGTATTATTTTACATGCAAAAAATGTGGTGCTTACCGACCCCAAATGTGTCTGAATTGTAGTTTGCACGATTGTAACATAATGGCAAAGTTCAAAGTACATAGTAATGTCTGTATAAGGCCTCTTTCACACGACCGTATGGCTATTTCAGTGTTTTGCGGTACGTTTTTCACTGATCCGTTGTTCAGTTTTTTTGTTTCCATTGTGTTTCCATTTAGGTTCTGTTTTTCCATTCCGTTTTTCCGTATGGCATATACAGTATATAGTAATTACATAGACCAAATTCGGCTGGGCATAACATTTTCATGGTTCTGCAAAAAACGGAACGGATACGGAAGACATAAGGATGAATTTTCGTATGCATTCCGTTTTTTTTGCGGACCCATTGACTTTAAGGCTCCATTCACACGTCTGCAACGCGTTTTGCGGATCCACGGATCCGCAAAACACAGACAGCGGCAATGTGCGTTCCGCATTTTGCAGACCGCACATTGTCGGCACTAATAGAATATGCCTGTTCTTGTCCGCAATTGCGAACAAGAATAGGACATGTTTTATTTTTTTGCGGAACGGAAGTGCGGATTCGCAATTCCGTGTCCGGGCAGCACATTGTGCAGTCCACAGCACGGGCACGGGCTTCACACGGTCGTGTGAACAAGTCCTTAGTCATTAAAGCCCAAAATAGGCTGGTGACTAGTGATGAGCGGCATAGGCAATATTCGAATTCACAATATTTCGGGAATTTTTGGCCGAATATTCGTAATAAATTCTCAAATTCGTGATCTCCAGTCATTATTTACTTGATTGCGGAAATCGGCAATGTAATATATTCAAAAACACTAAGGCAGGCATGTCCAAACTGCGGCCCTCCAGCTGTTGCAAAACTACAACTCCCAGCATGCCTGGATAGCTTACAGCTATTAGGGCATGCTGGGAGTTGTAGTTTTGCAACAGCTGGAGGGCCGCAGTTTGGACATGCCTGCACTAAGGGGTAGGCTACTTTCCTATTGTTTGCTAGGGATGTTTCTAAGTGCTGATATTAGCTATAAATTTGAGATAAATTCGCGATTAGAACACAACACTATTCGCGAATATGAATAAATAGCACTGTAGTCTAAATATTCGCAAATTCTCGAAGTGGCGATATTCACAATTAAAATTCGCGATTCGAATATTCGCGCTCAAAGGAGTTAAAAAAGTCATTTGTTTGTATTTTACAATTTCAACCTAATAGATAATAGACCTGCTCTGATTTATTAGACAAGATCATCAAAGGAACATTCCAGGCAAAACGGAACCATTATGTTACGCCCCGGGCGTGAGGAAGCGGAGCATGACAGGAATTTAAAGAGCACTCTTCGACTCCCCTGACCGGTTTTAGCAAATAATTGCATTTGCCATGTAAAAAAATCATCTTTTTTGACAAGTTGAATGATAGCCCTCAGCTGTTATTTTAGGCGGGTTTACACTGCCCAGTTGTCGGGCAGATTGTCGGGGACCTTTCATCATTGATGCAGACAAGACAATGATCGTTTCCGGGCAGCAGATTGCGCTGTCAGCTATCTGCTGCAGAAGTATGAGGATGAGCGCCAGCAGCAGCCATTGTTCGTCCTCATACTGTGCAGGTGATCACTGCGTGTACATGCAGCATTACACCCCGACTGAGCAAGCGGCTAATTGTCGGGAAGGAACACTTCCTTCCTGATAACTGCTGGTTGGAACGTTTAAATCCATCATTACTCACTCATTTCTAGGAGGAATAATAGAGAAACGGCAAAACACTGGGAGCTAAAAAAAAAGGTGCAACGGAACTTAGAATTTATGGGGAAATACAAGTACTCATGCACACAAATGTATTTTCTTTCCGTGTCCGTTCAGTTTTTTTGTGGACCGTATGCAGAACCATTCATTACAATGGGTCTACACAAAAAACATAAGTTACTACGTGTGTCCGTTCCGCAAAAAATTAGAACTTGTTGTCCTATAAATGTCTGCATTACAGACAAGGATAGGACTGTTCTATTAGGGGCCAGCTGTTACGATCCGCAAAATACGGAAGGCACACAAACATCATCCATATTTTTTGCAGATCCTTGCATGAGCCCTAACACAGATATGACAAGAGAGATGACAGTTCCTCTATTAATAATATCAAAAAGAGATCAAGTAAATGAGGGGTCTCAAATAGTGTCGAGCGAATAGAGGTCCACAAATTTTAGGATAAATTTGATTTGCCGCAAAGCCGAATTTGCTCGTGCTTCGTGGTAGCAAATTGATTTTACCTGAAATAGTGTAAAAAAAAAAAATAATAATCATACTTACCTCATTAATTTGCTCGCAGCAGGACAGCCACCGCCATCTTGCTTGAAGATCTCACATAAAATCCCGTGCCCCCATTGTCTGATAGGTGCGGGTCCCACCTCGGGGACCCGCACCTACAACGAGAAGGGATCGGGGAAATGAATGGAGGGCGCACTGCGCATGCGCAGCCGCACTCCATTCATTTCAATGGGGCCGCTGAAAATAGCCGAGCACTGGCTCGGCAATTTCCGTCTGCCCCATAGAAATGAATGGGAACAGGGGCCGAGTGTGCGCGGTGCGCTCCCATTCACTTGTATGGGAGCAGCAGGGAGCAGCACTTGGGGGTGGACGGACCCCGGGAAACCCAGGGTCCTCCAGCCACCATTCTCCCCACTCCGTTCTCCTTGTAGGTGCGGGTCCCAGAGGTGGGACCCGCACCTATCAGACAATATTTAATTATTTTACGCCTCGATCATGAGGGGTACAATGAAGGGGGAGCAGCGCAATCGACGCTCCCTGACTTTGCACCCACAACTTATAAAGGAATGCGCTTTGCAAAATTTGGCGAAGCAGCTAAATCCAATTTTTCAAGTCTTCGCTCATCTCTAGTCTGGAACACGTATCACTGGTATTATAATTACCCCATAATAAGATAATACTGCAGTCATTCATGGCTTGAATGTATGAGGCCAGTCATAAACAGCCATGGTATTCTGTCCAAAAATTATATACTGACTAATAAAATAACAGAATAACAAGCTTTACGAAAAAAACTACCGCACCCCATATGTGTGAGGGAAGCAGAAGGTTTTGGAATCTGTTGATGACTAGGCACATTGAATGACTTTTGATCTTCTGCTTGTCTCGTAGGTGCACAGAGCTCTACTCCAGGTAACGTAGATTATCTTATTATTACTCACCTCATTCTCTTCCTCTTATATGTTTCTCCTTTCTTTACTTTTTCGGTCTCGTTCCGTTTTTGCACAGAATGAAACCGTTCTCTGTTAGGTTTGGACAGAAATCAAAGCCTCACCTTCTGTTCCAGCCGCACATCACTGTCCCCGTCACTCCTGAGCCGTAATCTTCACAAAAACATTCCTTGTCTCTGACAATCCAACCAGAATGAGTCGTTTATATCATCCACAAAAACGTATACGCTGTAAAATACGGAATATAATAATGTGCAAAATATATTATTTGCCTTTTTGTTACATTTTATATATAAACTATGCAACGATTTAATGAATTTTATAAATATATTACATAACTTACATTATACTGTTCCAGTGTCTTTTACACCAGAGCTGCATTCACTATTCTGCTGGTTGATAATGGAAACAGTCAGCAAGCTTCATGCCGTGCACACATATGACAGATTAGCTGAGTACCTATAATCCAATACACAGTTAGTGTGTGACACTTTTGTAGATTGCCTGGGGTGAAGATTACGGGTCTTAAAATTAAAATAACAAAAGCAAACCCGTGTGCAGACACTGAACAAGCAATGACTTTTTTAGCTCTGCAACATAGTTAAAGGGGTTTTATGGTCCTTTTATGCTTAATTCTCAGTAGTTAAGTGTACGGAGCCGTGTGAGGGCTCAATTTTTTGCGGGTCGATCTGTACTTTCATTGATACCATTCAGGGGTGTGAAAAACTTTTTGATCATTTACATTTTGGGGAGGTAATTAGAATTTTTATATATTTTTTTTTATAAAAAATAAAAAAATTGTACACTATTTTATAGTTCCCAAAAGGAACTCTAACAAGCAATTTTTAGATTTCTTCTCTCATACACTCCATTAGCATTGTATCCCTATGGAGCCCTGCCACAGTTCCATTAAGAACTAATGTGCGGCAGCTGCAGTACATTCTGTAAGGCTGAAGCTGTTGTAGTTGCATCCGGCTCCCCCGATCTTCTCCTGAGGGACCTGAAGTATTATTATATAAACAGCCGGCACCCGGCGGCTATGGCGCCCACTGATTGAGTGAGCGGATGCCGTGTTTAAAGTCCTGACCAGCGCCATACATGTATGGCGCTGGTCAGTATTGAGTTAAAGGGGACCTGTCATCAACTTTATGCTGCCCATACTAACGGCAGAATAAAGTACAGACAGGGGAGTTGATTTCAGCGGTCTGTCAGTTATAAGTTAAAAGTAAGTGGTTGCTGAGAACCAACATCACAATCATTGCAGACTGGGCCTGGAAAAGAGTCACGGACACCTGAGAAGAGTCCTGGTTATTCATGAATTCCTGCTCTCCCTGCCCGCCTAAGACTGACAGTCTACTACCTAGTTTTCTCCCTTTTTCTCTAGAAGAGAACTGCCAACCATCAGCAGATGGGTAAGTGCAGGAGATTATGAATAACCAGGACTCTTCTCAGGTAGATTTGACTCTTTTTCCAGGCCCGGGCTGCAATGATTATGATCCTGGTTCTCAGCAACCACTTACTTTTAGCTCATGAGTGACGCACCGCTGAGATCAGTATTTCTGTTACTATTTATGTCACTATTTAAGTTGATGACAGGTTCCCTGTAGTGAAGGTAACCTTTTTACTAGTTAAAGTACATGTAAGTTATCCCCTTCTGGTTCTCAGCTCTGTCATGTGACCGATTGACTCTCTAACTGACACAGTATTAAGAAGTCGTTGTAGAGCAGCACATAGTGGATCTTTTGACCTGTCTGGAATGCATCAGCCGAGGTGGAATCGCCAATCCAACGCCATCTCATCAGTACAAGTGGATAAGAAGAGAGTTTCACAGCAGCAAATCCAGTGGGACCTTTTATTTGGGGACCAAAAGTGCACACACAAAAGCACACACAAAAAAAAACTACGTTTTACAGGCTTCCTGTCCACACGAAAGATGTGCAGTGAATATATATATATATATATATATATATATATATATGTATATATATATATACAGTACAAACCAAAAGTTTGGACACACCTTCTCATTCAAAGAGTTTTCTTTATTTTCATGACTATGAAAATTGAAGATTCACACTGAAGGCATCAAAACTATGAATTAACACATGTGGAATTATATACATAACAAAAAAGTGTGAAACAACTGAAAATATGTAATATTCTAGGTTCTTCAAAGTAGCCACCTTTTGCTTTGATTACTGCTTTGCACACTCTTGGCATTCTCTTGATGAGCTTCAAGAGGTAGTCACCTGAAATGGTTTTCACTTCACAGGTGTGCCCTGTCAGGTTTAATAAGTGGGATTTCTTGCCTTATAAATAGGGTTGGGACCATAAGTTGCGTTGTGGTAAAGTCAGGTGGATACACAGCTGATAGTCCTACTGAATAGACTGTAAGAATTTGTATTATGGCAAGAAAAAAGCAGCTAAAGTAAAGAAAAACGAGTGGCCATCATTACTTTAAGAAATGAAGGTCAGTCAGTCCAAAAAAATTGGGAAAACTTTGAAAGTGTCCCCAAGTGCAGTCACAAAAACATGAAGTGCTACAAAGAAACTGGCTCACATGCGGACCGCCCCAGGAAAGGAAGACCAAGAGTCACCTCTGCTGCAAAGGATAAGTTCATCCGAGTCACCAGCCTCAAAATCGCAGGTTAACAGCAGCTCAGATTAGAGACCAGGTCAATGCCACACAGAGTTCTAGCAGCAGACACATCTCTAGAACAACAGTTAAGAGGAGACTGTGTGAATATAGCCTTCATGGTAGAATATCTGCTAGGAAACCACTGCTAAGAACAGGCAACAAGCAGAAGAGACTTGTTTGGGCTAAAGAACACAATGAATGGACATTAGACCAGTGGAAATCTGTGCTTTAATCTGATGAGTCCAAATTTGAGATATTTGGTTCCAACCACCGTGTCTTTGTGCGACGCAGAAAAGGTGAACGGGTGGACTCTACATGCCTGGTTCCCACAGTGAAGCATGGAGGAGGAGTTGTGATGGTGTGGGGGTGCTTTGCTGGTGACACTGTTGGGGATTTATTCAAAATTAAAGGCATACTAAAACAGCATGGCTACCACAGCATCTTGCAGCGGCATGCTATTCCATCCGGTTTGCGTTTAGTTGGGCTATCATTTATTTTTCAACAGGACAATGACCCCAGACACACCTCCAGGCTGTGTAAGGGCTATTTGACCATGAAGGAGAGTGATGGGGTGCTGCGCCAGATGACCTGGCCTCCACAGTCACCGGACCTGAACCCAATCGAGATAGTTTGGGGTGAGCTGGACCGCAGAGTAAAGGCAAAAGGGCCAACAAGTGCTAAGCATCTCTGGGAACTCCTTCAAGACTGTTGTAAGACCATTTTAGGTGAATACCTCTTGAAGCTCATCAAGAGAATGCCAAGAGTGTGCAAAGCAGTAATCAAAGCAAAAGGTGGCTACTTTGAAGAACCTAGAATATGACATATTTTCAGTTGTTTCACACTTTTTTGTTATGTATTTAATTCCACATGTGTTAATTCAGTTTTGATGCATTCAGTGTGAATCTACAATTTTCATAGTCATGAAAATAAAGAAAACTCTTTGAATGAGAAGGTGTGTCCAAACTTTTGGTCTGTACTGTATATATATATATATATATATATATATATATAACAAAGGAATCAAGAGTGCTGCCTAATTTTTTTAGCTATTGTTAGCAGGACATTGGCCTTGGGTACCGAAGCAATAGCACCCACTAACTAGGTCCTGCGCTAGGTATACTGATATATAAATTCATAGATAATGGAAAGATAGATATTAGATAGACAGGTAGATAGATAGATAGAAAGAAAGATATGAGATACATAGATACAACAAATACCTCGAAAAACAGGCAGAAAGGGTAAAATATATAAAATTTGAGAAAAAAATTACTAATTTGACAAACAATAATGGACTACAATCCGAATTTCAGTAAAAATTAATTAAATCACACAGTCAAATCTTCTCACACTTTGTAATAATGAAACAAATTTTCCTGAAAAGGCGGTAAAAAAACAAAAATAAATAAATACCTCATCCATTTGCTCGCAGAGAGGATGTCACAGACATCTTGATTGAAGAAAACAGGCCAAATCTCACGCACGCTGACATGCGATTTCACCCCGTGATCATGCCAGCAGGCGCACAAGATTTGGCACATTTTCTTCAATCAAGATGGTCATGATGGCCTCTCCACGAGGTGATAAATTATTATTTTTGTTTTTAACCCGATTAATCACAATAATATTCAGATGCCGTGATTAGCGTTAAACATGGCATCTGAGAGGTTCAATGAAGGGAAGAGAAGCAATCGCCACTCACCATAAATGCGCCCGCTACATAAAATGGAATAAAATAAAAAATTTAAAACAACTTCGCTCTCTAGAAATAAATATTCAATAAATTTAAAATAGAATGACTTTTTAAAATAATTTAATTATATATTTTTTTATAAATAGATAGTATTACCAGTATTACTGATGAATCCGCTGCATCATCCATTGTTACAACCCCACCCGGTTCAACTGAGGACACGAGTGCTACACCTGCAGCCACAAGTGAGAACTTAATTACTTCAGAAACTTTGATAACTACTTATCCCACCACTATAGAGTCTACAACTCTGTCAACCAGTGATACAATAACGACAGAAGATACAACCAGTACACCATTCCCGACAAATGCAGAAGCAACTACTTCAGAAATACCACTAACAACTGAATCTATCACTAGTGATTCTGCAACATCTCTATTGACCAGTGACTTAACAATGACATCACCTGAAGCTACAACCAGTATACTAATCCCAACAACTGCAGAAGAAACTACTTCAGAAACAACACTTACAGAATTCCCAACTACAGAAATAACTACATCCAAATTATCTCTTACAATTGACTCTATCACTAGTGAATCTACAACTTCTCTATCCACCAGTGATTTAACAACACAGACATCAACTGAAGCTACAACGAGTACAGAAATCCCAACTACAGAAAAAACTACATCAGAATTATCTCTTACAACTGAATCTATCACTAGTGAATCTACAACATCTTTATTGACCAGTGACTTAACAATGACATCACCTGAGGCTACAAATAGTACAACATTCATAACAACTGCAGAATCAAGTACTTCAGAAACACCAATTACAACTGACTCTATCACTAGTGAATCTACAACTTCTCTATCCACCAGTGATTTTACAACACAGACATCAACTAAAGCTACAACGAGTGCAGAATCCCAAACTACTGAAATAGGTACATCAGAAGAATCAACTCTTACAACTGAATCTATCACTAGTGAATCTACAATATCTCTATTGACCAGTGACTTAACAATGACATCATCTGAAGCTACAACAAGTATACTAATACCAACAACAGCAGAAGCAAGTACTTTAGAAACAACACTTACAACTGACTCTATCACTAGTGAATCTACAACTTCTCTATCGACCAGTGATTTAACAACACAGACATCAACTGAAGCTACAATGAGTACAGAAATCCCAACTACAGAAATAACTACATCAGAATTAACTCTTACAACTGAATCTATCACTAGTGAATCTACAACATCTCTATTGACCAGTGAATTAACAATGACATCACCTGAGGCTTCAACAAGTACACCATTCACAACAACTGGAGAAGAAAGTACTCCACAAACATTGCTTACAACTGACTCTATCACTATTGAATCTACAACTTCTCTATCCACCAGTGATTTAACAACACAAACATCATCTGATATTTCAACTAGTACAGGATTCCCAACTACAGAAACAAGTACATCAGAAGAATCATCTCTTACAACTGTATCTATCACTAGTGAATCTACAACATCTCTATCCACCAGTGATTTAACAACACAGATATCATCTGATGCTACAACTAGTACAGAATTCCAAACTACAGAAACAAGTACATCAGAAGAATCATCTATTACAACTGAATGTATCTCTAGTGAATCTACAACATCTCTATTGACCAGTGACTTAATAACGACATCATCTGAATCTACAACCACTATACCATACCAAACAACTGCAGAAGCAAGTACTTCAGAAACAACACTTACAACTGACTCTATCACTAGTGAATCTACAACTTCTCTATCCACCAGTGATTTAACAACACAGACATTAACTGAAGCTACAACGAGTACAGAAATCCCAACTACAGAAATAACTACATCAGAATTATCTCTTACAACTGAATCTATCACTAGTAAATCTACAACATCTCTATTGACCAGTGACTTAACAATGACATCACCTGAGGCTTCAACAAGTACAACATTCACAACAACTGCAGAAGCAAGTACTTCAGAAACAACACCTACAACTGACTCTATCACTAGTGAATCTACACCTTCTCTATCCACCAGTGATTTAACAACACAGACATCAACTGAAGCAACGAGTACAGAAATCCCAACTACAGAAATAACTACATCCGAATTATCTCTTACAACTGAATCTATCACTAGTGAATCTACAACATCTCTATTGACCAGTGACTTAACAATGACATCACCTGAGGCTACAACTAGTACAACAATCCCAACAACTGCAGAAGAAAGTACTTCAGAAACACCAATTACAACTGACTCTATCACTAGTGAATCTACAACTTCTCTATCCACCAGTGATTTAACAACACAGACATCAACTGAAGCTACAACGAGTACAGAAATCCCAACTACAGAAATAACTACATCCGAATCATCTCTAACAACAGAATCTATCACCAGTGAATCTACAACATCTCTATTGACCAGTGACTTAACAATCACATCTCCTGAGGCTACAACGAGTACAACATTCATAACAACTGCAGAAGCAAGTACTTCAGAAACAACACCTACAACTGAATCTATCACTAGGGAATCTACAACATCTCTATTGACCAGTGACTTAACAATGACATCACCTGAGGCTACAACAAGTACAATATTCACAACAACTGCAAAAGCAAGTACTTCAGAAACAACACCTACAACTGACTTTATCACTAGTGAATCTACACCTTCTCTATCCACCAGTGATTTAACAACACAGACATCAACTGAAGCAACGAGTACAGAAATCCCAACTACAGAAATAACTACATCCGAATTATCTCTTACAACTGAATCTATCACTAGTGAATCTACAACATCTCTATTGACCAGTGACTTAACAATGACATCACCTGAGGCTACAACTAGTACAACAATCCCAACAACTGCAGAAGAAAGTACTTCAGAAACACCAATTACAACTGACTCTATCACTAGTGAATCTACAACTTCTCTATCCACCAGTGATTTAACAACACAGACATCAACTGAAGCAACGAGTACAGAAATCCCAACTACGGAAATAACTACATCCGGATTAACTCTTACAACTGAATCTATCACTAGTGAATCTACAACATCTCTATTGACCAGTGACTTAACAATGACATCACCTGAGGCTACAACTAGTACAACAATCCCAACAACTGCAGAAGAAAGTACTTCAGAAACACCAATTACAACTGACTCTATCACTAGTGAATCTACAACTTCTCTATCCACCAGTGATTTAACAACACAGACATCAACTGAAGCTACAACGAGTACAGAAATCCCAACTACAGAAATAACTACATCCGAATCATCTCTTACAACTGAATCTATCACCAGTGAATCTACAACATCTCTATTAACCAGTGACTTAACAATGACATCTCCTGAGGTTACAACGAGTACAACATTCATAACAACTGCAGAATCAAGTACTTCAGAAACACCAATTCCAACTGACTCTATCACTAGTGAATCTACAACTTCTCTATCCACCAGTGATTTAACAACACAGACATCAACTGAAGCTACAACGAGTACAGAAATCCCAACTACAGAAATAACTACATCAGAATTATCTCTTACAACTGAATCTATCACTAGTGAATCTACAGCATCTCTATTGACCAGTGACTTAACAATGACATCACCTGAGGCTTCAACAAGTACAACATTCACAACAACTGCAGAAGCAAGTACTTCAGAAACAACACCTACAACTGACTCTATCACTAGTGAATCTACACCTTCTCTATCCACCAGTGATTTAACAACACAGACATCAACTGAAGCAACGAGTACAGAAATCCCAACTACAGAAATAACTACATCCGAATTATCTCTTACAACTGAATCTATCACTAGGGAATCTACAACATCTCTATTGACCAGTGACTTAACAATGACATCACCTGAGGCTACAACTAGTACAACATTCACAACAACTGCAGAAGCAAGTACTTCAGAAACAACACCTACAACTGACTCTATCACTAGTGAATCTACACCTTCTCTATCCACCAGTGATTTAACAACACAGACATCAACTGAAGCAACGAGTACAGAAATCCCAACTACAGAAATAACTAAATCCGAATTATCTCTTACAACTGAATCTATCACTAGTGAATCTACAACATCTCTATTGACCAGTGACTTAACAATGACATCACCTGAGGCTACAACTAGTACAACAATCCCAACAACTGTAGAAGAAAGTACTTCAGAAACACCAATTACAACTGACTCTATCACTAGTGAATCTACAACTTCTCTATCCACCAGTGATTTAACAACACAGACATCAACTGAAGCTACAACGAGTACAGAAATCCCAACTACAGAAATAACTACATCCGAATCATCTCTTACAACTGAATCTATCACCAGTGAATCTACAACATCTCTATTGACCAGTGACTTAACAATGACATCTCCTGAGGCTACAACGAGTAAAACATTCATAACAACTGCAGAATCAAGTACTTCAGAAACACCAATTACAACTGACTCTATCACTAGTGAATCTACAACTTCTCTATCCACCAGTGATTTAACAACACAGACATCAATTGAAGCTACAACGAGTACAGAAATCCCAACTACAGAAATAACTACATCAGATTTATCTCTTACAACTGAATCTATCACTAGGGAATCTACAACATCTCTATTGACCAGTGACTTAACAATGACATCACCTGAGGCTTCAACAAGTACAACATTCACAACAACTGCAGAAGCAAGTACTTCAGAAACAACACCTACAACTGACTCTATCACTAGTGAATCTACACCTTCTCTATCCACCAGTGATTTAACAACACAGACATCAACTGAAGCAACGAGTACAGAAATCCCAACTACAGAAATAACTACATCCGAATTATCTCTTACAACTGAATCTATCACTAGGGAATCTACAACATCTCTATTGACCAGTGACTTAACAATGACATCACCTGAGGCTACAACTAGTACAACATTCACAACAACTGCAGAAGCAAGTACTTCAGAAACAACACCTACAACTGACTCTATCACTAGTGAATCTACACCTTCTCTATCCACCAGTGATTTAACAACACAGACATCAACTGAAGCAACGAGTACAGAAATCCCAACTACAGAAATAACTAAATCCGAATTATCTCTTACAACTGAATCTATCACTAGTGAATCTACAACATCTCTATTGACCAGTGACTTAACAATGACATCACCTGAGGCTACAACTTGTACAACAATCCCAACAACTGCAGAAGAAAGTACTTCAGAAACACCAATTACAACTGACTCTATCACTAGTGAATCTACAACTTCTCTATCCACCAGTGATTTAACAACACAGATATCAACTGAAGCTACAACGAGTACAGAAATCCCAACTACAGAAATAACTACATCCGAATCATCTCTTACAACTGAATCTATCTCCAGTGAATCTACAACATCTCTATTGACCAGTGACTTAACAATGACATCTCCTGAGGCTACAACGAGTAAAACATTCATAACAACTGCAGAATCAAGTACTTCAGAAACACCAATTACAACTGACTCTATCACTAGTGAATCTACAACTTCTCTATCCACCAGTGATTTAACAACACAGACATCAACTGAAGCTACAACGAGTACAGAAATCCCAACTACAGAAATAACTACATCAGAATTATCTCTTACAACTGAATCTATCACTAGTGAATCTACAACATCTCTATTGACCAGTGACTTAACAATGACATCACCTGAGGCTTCAACAAGTACAACATTCACAACAACTGCAGAAGCAAGTACTTCAGAAACAACACCTACAACTGACTCTATCACTAGTGAATCTACACCTTCTCTATCCACCAGTGATTTAACAACACAGACATCAACTGAAGCAACGAGTACAGAAATCCCAACTACAGAAATAACTACATCCGAATTATCTCTTACAACTGAATCTATCACTAGGGAATCTACAACATCTCTATTGACCAGTGACTTAACAATGACATCACCTGAGGCTACAACTAGTACAACATTCACAACAACTGCAGAAGCAAGTACTTCAGAAACAACACCTACAACTGACTCTATCACTAGTGAATCTACACCTTCTCTATCCACCAGTGATTTAACAACACAGACATCAACTGAAGCAACGAGTACAGAAATCCCAACTACGGAAATAACTACATCCGAATTATCTCTTACAACTGAATCTATCACTAGTGAATCTACAACATCTCTATTGACCAGTGACTTAACAATGACATCACCTGAGGCTACAACTAGTACAACAATCCCAACAACTGCAGAAGAAAGTACTTCAGAAACACCAATTACAACTGACTCTATCACTAGTGAATCTACAACTTCTCTATCCACCAGTGATTTAACAACACAGACATCAACTGAAGCTACAACGAGTACAGAAATCCCAACTACAGACATAACTACATCAGAATTATCTCTTACAACTGAATCTATCACTAGTGAATCTACAACATCTCTATTGACCAGTGACTTAACAATGACATCACCTGAGGCTTCAACAAGTACAACATTCACAACAACTGCAGAAGCAAGTACTTCAGAAACAACACCTACAACTGACTCTATCACTAGTGAATCTACACCTTCTCTATCCACCAGTGATTTAACAACACAGACATCAACTGAAGCAACGAGTACAGAAATCCCAACTACAGAAATAACTACATCCGAATTATCTCTTACAACTGAGTCTATCACTAGGGAATCTACAACATCTCTATTGACCAATGACTTAACAATGACATCACCTAAGGCTACAACTAGTACAACAATCCCAACAACTGCAGAAGAAAGTACTTCAGAAACACGAATTACAACTGACTCTATCACTAGTGAATCTACAACTTCTCTATCCACCAGTGATTTAACAACACAGACATCAACTGAAGCTACAACGAGTACAGAAATCCCAAATACAGAAATAACTACATCCGAATCATCTCTTACAACTGAATCTATCACCAGTGTATCTACAACATCTCTATTGACCAGTGACTTAACAATGACATCTCCTGAGGCTACAACGAGTACAACATTCATAACAACTGCAGAATCAAGTACTTCAGAAACACCAATTCCAACTGACTCTATCACTAGTGAATCTACAACTTCTCTATCCACCAGTGATTTAACAACACAGACATCAACTGAAGCTACAACGAGTACAGAAATCCCAACTACAGAAATAACTACATCAGAATTATCTCTTACAACTAAATCTATCACTAGTGAATCTACAGCATCTCTATTGACCAGTGACTTAACAATGACATCACCTGAGGCTTCAACAAGTACAACATTCACAACAACTGCAGAAGCAAGTACTTCAGAAACAACACCTACAACTGACTCTATCACTAGTGAATCTACACCTTCTCTATCCACCAGTGATTTAACAACACAGACATCAACTGAAGCAACGAGTACAGAAATCCCAACTACAGAAATAACTACATCCGAATTATCTCTTACAACTGAATCTATCACTAGGGAATCTACAACATCTCTATTGACCAGTGACTTAACAATGACATCACCTGAGGCTACAACTAGTACAACATTCACAACAACTGCAGAAGCAAGTACTTCAGAAACAACACCTACAACTGACTCTATCACTAGTGAATCTACACCTTCTCTATCCACCAGTGATTTAACAACACAGACATCAACTGAAGCAACGAGTACAGAAATCCCAACTACAGAAATAACTAAATCCGAATTATCTCTTACAACTGAATCTATCACTAGTGAATCTACAACATCTCTATTGACCAGTGACTTAACAATGACATCACCTGAGGCTACAACTAGTACAACAATCCCAACAACTGCAGAAGAAAGAACTTCAGAAACACCAATTACAACTGACTCTATCACTAGTGAATCTACAACTTCTCTATCCACCAGTGATTTAACAACACAGACATCAACTGAAGCTACAACGAGTACAGAAATCCCAACTCCAGAAATAACTACATCCGAATCATCTCTTACAACTGAATCTATCACCAGTGAATCTACAACATTTCTATTGACCAGTGACTTAACAATGACATCTCCTGAGGCTACAACGAGTAAAACATTCATAACAACTGCAGAATCAAGTACTTCAGAAACACCAATTACAACTGATTCTATCACTAGTGAATCTAAAACTTCTCTATCCACCAGTGATTTAACAACACAGACATCAACTGAAGCTACAACGAGTACAGAAATCCCAACTACAGAAATAACTACATCAGAATTATCTCTTACAACTGAATCTATCACTAGTGAATCTACAACATCTCTATTGACCAGTGACTTAACAATGACATCGCCTGAGGCATCAACAAGTACAACATTCACAACAACTGCAGAAGCAAGTACTTCAGAAACAACACCTACAACTGACTCTATCACTAGTGAATCTACACCTTCTCTATCCACCAGTGATTTAACAACACAGACATCAACTGAAGCAACGAGTACTGAAATCCCAACTACAGAAATAACTACATCCGAATTATCTCTTACAACTGAATCTATCACTAGTGAATCTACAACATCTCTATTGACCAGTGACTTAATAATGACATCACCTGAGGCTACAACTAGTACAACAATCCCAACAACTGCAGAAGAAAGTACTTCAGAAACACCAATTACAACTGACTCTATCACTAGTGAATCTACAACTTCTCTATCCACCAGTGATTTAACAACACAGACATCAACTGAAGCTACAACGAGTACAGTTATCCCAACTACAGAAATAACTACATCAGAATTATCTCTTACAACTGAATCTATCACTAGTGAATCTACAACATCTCTATTGACCAGTGACTTAACAATGACATCACCTGAGGCTTCAACAAGTACAACATTCACAACAACTGCAGAAGCAAGTACTTCAGAAACAACACCTACAATTGACTCTATCACTAGTGAATCTACACCTTCTCTATCCACCAGTGATTTAACAACACAGACATCAACTGAAGCAACGAGTACAGAAATCCCAACTACAGAAATAACTACATCCGAATTATCTCTTACAACTGAATCTATCACTAGGGAATCTACAACATCTCTATTGACCAATGACTTAACAATGACATCACCTGAGGCTACAACTAGTACAACAATCCCAACAACTGCAGAAGAAAGTACTTCAGAAACACCAATTACAACTGACTCTATCACTAGTGAATCTACAACTTCTCTATCCACCAGTGATTTAACAACACAGACATCAACTGAAGCTACAACGAGTACAGAAATCCCAACTACAGAAATAACTACATCAGAATTATCTCTTACAACTGAATCTATCACTAGTAAATCTACAACATCTCTATTGACCAGTGACTTAACAATGACATCACCTGAGGCTTCAACAAGTACAACATTCACAACAACTGCAGAAGCAAGTACTTCAGAAACAACACCTACAACTGACTCTATCACTAGTGAATCTACACCTTCTCTATCCACCAGTGATTTAACAACACAGACATCAAATGAAGCAACGAGTACAGAAATCCCAACTACAGAAATAACTACATCCGAATTATCTCTTACAACTGAATCTATCACTAGGGAATCTACAACATCTCTATTGACCAGTG
Source organism: Bufo gargarizans (assembly GCF_014858855.1). Classification (NCBI taxonomy): domain Eukaryota; kingdom Metazoa; phylum Chordata; class Amphibia; order Anura; family Bufonidae; genus Bufo; species Bufo gargarizans. The sequence goes on from NC_058088.1 coordinate 14,029,606, forward strand.
ACTTAACAATGACATCACCTGAGGCTACAACTAGTACAACATTCACAACAACTGCAGAAGCAAGTACTTCAGAAACAACACCTACAACTGACTCTATCACTAGTGAATCTACACCTTCTCTATCCACCAGTGATTTAACAACACAGACATCAACTGAAGCAACGAGTACAGAAATCCCAACTACAGAAATAACTAAATCCGAACTATCTCTTACAACTGAATCTATCACTAGTGAATCTACAACATCTCTATTGACCAGTGACTTAACAATGACATCACCTGAGGCTACAACTAGTACAACAATCCCAACAACTGCAGAAGAAAGTACTTCAGAAACACCAATTACAACTGACTCTATCACTAGTGAATCTACAACTTCTCTATCCACCAGTGATTTAACAACACAGACATCAACTGAAGCTACAACGAGTACAGAAATCCCAACTCCAGAAATAACTACATCCGAATCATCTCTTACAACTGAATCTATCACCAGTGAATCTACAACATTTCTATTGACCAGTGACTTAACAATGACATCTCCTGAGGCTACAACGAGTAAAACATTCATAACAACTGCAGAATCAAGTACTTCAGAAACACCAATTACAACTGACTCTATCACTAGTGAATCTACAACTTCTCTATCCACCAGTGATTTAACAACACAGACATCAACTGAAGCTACAATGAGTACAGAAATCCCAACTACAGAAATAACTACATCAGAATTATCTCTTACAACTGAATCTATAACTAGTGAATCTACAACATCTCTATTGACCAGTGACTTAACAATGACATCACCTGAGGCATCAACAAGTACAACATTCACAACAACTGCAGAAGCAAGTACTTCAGAAACAACACCTACAACTGACTCTATCACTAGTGAATCTACACCTTCTCTATCCACCAGTGATTTAACAACACAGACATCAACTGAAGCAACGAGTACAGAAATCCCAACTACAGAAATAACTACATCCGAATTATCTCTTACAACTGAATCTATCACTAGTGAATCTACAACATCTCTATTGACCAGTGACTTAACAATGACATCACCTGAGGCTACAACTAGTACAACAATCCCAACAACTGCAGAAGAAAGTACTTCAGAAACACCAATTACAACTGACTCTATCACTAGTGAATCTACAACTTCTCTATCCACCAGTGATTTAACAACACAGACATCAACTGAAGCAACGAGTACAGAAATCCCAACTACAGAAATAACTAAATCCGAATTATCTCTTACAACTGAATCTATCACTAGTGAATCTACAACATCTCTATTGACCAGTGACTTAACAATGACATCACCTGAGGCTACAACTAGTACAACAATCCCAACAACTGTAGAAGAAAGTACTTCAGAAACACCAATTACAACTGACTCTATCACTAGTGAATCTACAACTTCTCTATCCACCAGTGATTTAACAACACAGACATCAACTGAAGCTACAACGAGTACAGAAATCCCAACTACAGAAATAACTACATCCGAATCATCTCTTACAACTGAATCTATCACCAGTGAATCTACAACATCTCTATTGACCAGTGACTTAACAATGACATCTCCTGAGGCTACAACGAGTAAAACATTCATAACAACTGCAGAATCAAGTACTTCAGAAACACCAATTACAACTGACTCTATCACTAGTGAATCTACAACTTCTCTATCCACCAGTGATTTAACAACACAGACATCAATTGAAGCTACAACGAGTACAGAAATCCCAACTACAGAAATAACTACATCAGATTTATCTCTTACAACTGAATCTATCACTAGGGAATCTACAACATCTCTATTGACCAGTGACTTAACAATGACATCACCTGAGGCTTCAACAAGTACAACATTCACAACAACTGCAGAAGCAAGTACTTCAGAAACAACACCTACAACTGACTCTATCACTAGTGAATCTACACCTTCTCTATCCACCAGTGATTTAACAACACAGACATCAACTGAAGCAACGAGTACAGAAATCCCAACTACAGAAATAACTAAATCCGAATTATCTCTTACAACTGAATCTATCACTAGTGAATCTACAACATCTCTATTGACCAGTGACTTAACAATGACATCACCTGAGGCTACAACTAGTACAACATTCACAACAACTGCAGAAGCAAGTACTTCAGAAACAACACCTACAACTGACTCTATCACTAGTGAATCTACACCTTCTCTATCCACCAGTGATTTAACAACACAGACATCAACTGAAGCAACGAGTACAGAAATCCCAACTACAGAAATAACTAAATCCGAATTATCTCTTACAACTGAATCTATCACTAGTGAATCTACAACATCTCTATTGACCAGTGACTTAACAATGACATCACCTGAGGCTACAACTTGTACAACAATCCCAACAACTGCAGAAGAAAGTACTTCAGAAACACCAATTACAACTGACTCTATCACTAGTGAATCTACAACTTCTCTATCCACCAGTGATTTAACAACACAGATATCAACTGAAGCTACAACGAGTACAGAAATCCCAACTACAGAAATAACTACATCCGAATCATCTCTTACAACTGAATCTATCTCCAGTGAATCTACAACATCTCTATTGACCAGTGACTTAACAATGACATCTCCTGAGGCTACAACGAGTAAAACATTCATAACAACTGCAGAATCAAGTACTTCAGAAACACCAATTACAACTGACTCTATCACTAGTGAATCTACAACTTCTCTATCCACCAGTGATTTAACAACACAGACATCAACTGAAGCTACAACGAGTACAGAAATCCCAACTACAGAAATAACTACATCAGAATTATCTCTTACAACTGAATCTATCACTAGTGAATCTACAACATCTCTATTGACCAGTGACTTAACAATGACATCACCTGAGGCTTCAACAAGTACAACATTCACAACAACTGCAGAAGCAAGTACTTCAGAAACAACACCTACAACTGACTCTATCACTAGTGAATCTACACCTTCTCTATCCACCAGTGATTTAACAACACAGACATCAACTGAAGCAACGAGTACAGAAATCCCAACTACAGAAATAACTACATCCGAATTATCTCTTACAACTGAATCTATCACTAGGGAATCTACAACATCTCTATTGACCAGTGACTTAACAATGACATCACCTGAGGCTACAACTAGTACAACATTCACAACAACTGCAGAAGCAAGTACTTCAGAAACAACACCTACAACTGACTCTATCACTAGTGAATCTACACCTTCTCTATCCACCAGTGATTTAACAACACAGACATCAACTGAAGCAACGAGTACAGAAATCCCAACTACGGAAATAACTACATCCGAATTATCTCTTACAACTGAATCTATCACTAGTGAATCTACAACATCTCTATTGACCAGTGACTTAACAATGACATCACCTGAGGCTACAACTAGTACAACAATCCCAACAACTGCAGAAGAAAGTACTTCAGAAACACCAATTACAACTGACTCTATCACTAGTGAATCTACAACTTCTCTATCCACCAGTGATTTAACAACACAGACATCAACTGAAGCTACAACGAGTACAGAAATCCCAACTACAGACATAACTACATCAGAATTATCTCTTACAACTGAATCTATCACTAGTGAATCTACAACATCTCTATTGACCAGTGACTTAACAATGACATCACCTGAGGCTTCAACAAGTACAACATTCACAACAACTGCAGAAGCAAGTACTTCAGAAACAACACCTACAACTGACTCTATCACTAGTGAATCTACACCTTCTCTATCCACCAGTGATTTAACAACACAGACATCAACTGAAGCAACGAGTACAGAAATCCCAACTACAGAAATAACTACATCCGAATTATCTCTTACAACTGAATCTATCACTAGGGAATCTACAACATCTCTATTGACCAGTGACTTAACAATGACATCACCTGAGGCTACAACTAGTACAACATTCACAACAACTGCAGAAGCAAGTACTTCAGAAACAACACCTACAACTGACTCTATCACTAGTGAATCTACACCTTCTCTATCCACCAGTGATTTAACAACACAGACATCAACTGAAGCAACGAGTACAGAAATCCCAACTACAGAAATAACTAAATCCGAATTATCTCTTACAACTGAATCTATCACTAGTGAATCTACAACATCTCTATTGACCAGTGACTTAACAATGACATCACCTGAGGCTACAACTAGTACAACAATCCCAACAACTGCAGAAGAAAGAACTTCAGAAACACCAATTACAACTGACTCTATCACTAGTGAATCTACAACTTCTCTATCCACCAGTGATTTAACAACACAGACATCAACTGAAGCTACAACGAGTACAGAAATCCCAACTCCAGAAATAACTACATCCGAATCATCTCTTACAACTGAATCTATCACCAGTGAATCTACAACATTTCTATTGACCAGTGACTTAACAATGACATCTCCTGAGGCTACAACGAGTAAAACATTCATAACAACTGCAGAATCAAGTACTTCAGAAACACCAATTACAACTGATTCTATCACTAGTGAATCTAAAACTTCTCTATCCACCAGTGATTTAACAACACAGACATCAACTGAAGCTACAACGAGTACAGAAATCCCAACTACAGAAATAACTACATCAGAATTATCTCTTACAACTGAATCTATCACTAGTGAATCTACAACATCTCTATTGACCAGTGACTTAACAATGACATCGCCTGAGGCATCAACAAGTACAACATTCACAACAACTGCAGAAGCAAGTACTTCAGAAACAACACCTACAACTGACTCTATCACTAGTGAATCTACACCTTCTCTATCCACCAGTGATTTAACAACACAGACATCAACTGAAGCAACGAGTACTGAAATCCCAACTACAGAAATAACTACATCCGAATTATCTCTTACAACTGAATCTATCACTAGTGAATCTACAACATCTCTATTGACCAGTGACTTAATAATGACATCACCTGAGGCTACAACTAGTACAACAATCCCAACAACTGCAGAAGAAAGTACTTCAGAAACACCAATTACAACTGACTCTATCACTAGTGAATCTACAACTTCTCTATCCACCAGTGATTTAACAACACAGACATCAACTGAAGCTACAACGAGTACAGTTATCCCAACTACAGAAATAACTACATCAGAATTATCTCTTACAACTGAATCTATCACTAGTGAATCTACAACATCTCTATTGACCAGTGACTTAACAATGACATCACCTGAGGCTTCAACAAGTACAACATTCACAACAACTGCAGAAGCAAGTACTTCAGAAACAACACCTACAATTGACTCTATCACTAGTGAATCTACACCTTCTCTATCCACCAGTGATTTAACAACACAGACATCAACTGAAGCAACGAGTACAGAAATCCCAACTACAGAAATAACTACATCCGAATTATCTCTTACAACTGAATCTATCACTAGGGAATCTACAACATCTCTATTGACCAATGACTTAACAATGACATCACCTGAGGCTACAACTAGTACAACAATCCCAACAACTGCAGAAGAAAGTACTTCAGAAACACCAATTACAACTGACTCTATCACTAGTGAATCTACAACTTCTCTATCCACCAGTGATTTAACAACACAGACATCAACTGAAGCTACAACGAGTACAGAAATCCCAACTACAGAAATAACTACATCAGAATTATCTCTTACAACTGAATCTATCACTAGTAAATCTACAACATCTCTATTGACCAGTGACTTAACAATGACATCACCTGAGGCTTCAACAAGTACAACATTCACAACAACTGCAGAAGCAAGTACTTCAGAAACAACACCTACAACTGACTCTATCACTAGTGAATCTACACCTTCTCTATCCACCAGTGATTTAACAACACAGACATCAAATGAAGCAACGAGTACAGAAATCCCAACTACAGAAATAACTACATCCGAATTATCTCTTACAACTGAATCTATCACTAGGGAATCTACAACATCTCTATTGACCAGTGACTTAACAATGACATCACCTGAGGCTACAACTAGTACAACATTCAAAACAACTGCAGAAGCAAGTACTTCAGAAACAACACCTACAACTGACTCTATCACTAGTGAATCTACACCTTCTCTATCCACCAGTGATTTAACAACACAGACATCAACTGAAGCAACGAGTACAGAAATCCCAACTACAGAAATAACTAAATCCGAACTATCTCTTACAACTGAATCTATCACTAGTGAATCTACAACATCTCTATTGACCAGTGACTTAACAATGACATCACCTGAGGCTACAACTAGTACAACAATCCCAACAACTGCAGAAGAAAGTACTTCAGAAACACCAATTACAACTGACTCTATCACTAGTGAATCTACAACTTCTCTATCCACCAGTGATTTAACAACACAGACATCAACTGAAGCTACAACGAGTACAGAAATCCCAACTCCAGAAATAACTACATCCGAATCATCTCTTACAACTGAATCTATCACCAGTGAATCTACAACATTTCTATTGACCAGTGACTTAACAATGACATCTCCTGAGGCTACAACGAGTAAAACATTCATAACAACTGCAGAATCAAGTACTTCAGAAACACCAATTACAACTGACTCTATCACTAGTGAATCTACAACTTCTCTATCCACCAGTGATTTAACAACACAGACATCAACTGAAGCTACAATGAGTACAGAAATCCCAACTACAGAAATAACTACATCAGAATTATCTCTTACAACTGAATCTATAACTAGTGAATCTACAACATCTCTATTGACCAGTGACTTAACAATGACATCACCTGAGGCATCAACAAGTACAACATTCACAACAACTGCAGAAGCAAGTACTTCAGAAACAACACCTACAACTGACTCTATCACTAGTGAATCTACACCTTCTCTATCCACCAGTGATTTAACAACACAGACATCAACTGAAGCAACGAGTACTGAAATCCCAACTACAGAAATAACTACATCCGAATTATCTCTTACAACTGAATCTATCACTAGTGAATCTACAACATCTCTATTGACCAGTGACTTAACAATGACATCACCTGAGGCTACAACTAGTACAACAATCCCAACAACTGCAGAAGAAAGTACTTCAGAAACACCAATTACAACTGACTCTATCACTAGTGAATCTACAACTTCTCTATCCACCAGTGATTTAACAACACAGACATCAACTGAAGCTACAACGAGTACAGAAATCCCAACTACAGAAATAACTACATCAGAATTATCTCTTACAACTGAATCTATCACTAGGGAATCTACAACATCTCTATTGACCAGTGACTTAACAATGACATCACCTGAGGCTTCAACAAGTACAACATTCACAACAACTGCAGAAGCAAGTACTTCAGAAACAACACCTACAACTGACTCTATCACTAGTGAATCTACACCTTCTCTATCCACCAGTGATTTAACAACACAGACATCAACTGATGCAACGAGTACAGAAATCCCAACTACAGAAATAACTACATCCGAATTATCTCTTACAACTGAATCTATCACTAGGGAATCTACAACATCTCTATTGACCAATGACTTAACAATGACATCACCTGATGCTACAACTAGTACAACAATCCCAACAACTGCAGAAGAAAGTACTTCAGAAACACCAATTACAACTGACTCTATCACTAGTGAATCTACAACTTCTCTATCCACCAGTGATTTAACAACACAGACATCAACTGAAGCTACAACGAGTACAGAAATCCCAACTACAGAAATAACTACATCAGATTTATCTCTTACAACTGAATCTATCACTAGGGAATCTACAACATCTCTATTGACCAGTGACTTAACAATGACATCACCTGAGGCTTCAACAAGTACAACATTCACAACAACTACAGAAGCAAGTACTTCAGAAACAACACCTACAACTGACTCTATCACTAGTGAATCTACACCTTCTCTATCCACCAGTGATTTAACAACACAGACATCAACTGAAGCAACGAGTACAGAAATCCCAACTACAGAAATAACTAAATCCGAACTATCTCTTACAACTGAATCTATCACTAGTGAATCTACAACATCTCTATTGACCAGTGACTTAACAATGACATCACCTGAGGCTACAACTAGTACAACAATCCCAACAACTGCAGAAGAAAGTACTTCAGAAACACCAATTACAACTGACTCTATCACTAGTGAATCTACAACTTCTCTATCCACCAGTGATTTAACAACACAGACATCAACTGAAGCTACAACGAGTACAGAAATCCCAACTCCAGAAATAACTACATCCGAATCATCTCTTACAACTGAATCTATCACCAGTGAATCTACAACATTTCTATTGACCAGTGACTTAACAATGACATCTCCTGAGGCTACAACGAGTAAAACATTCATAACAACTGCAGAATCAAGTACTTCAGAAACACCAATTACAACTGACTCTATCACTAGTGAATCTACAACTTCTCTATCCACCAGTGATTTAACAACACAGACATCAACTGAAGCTACAATGAGTACAGAAATCCCAACTACAGAAATAACTACATCAGAATTATCTCTTACAACTGAATCTATAACTAGTGAATCTACAACATCTCTATTGACCAGTGACTTAACAATGACATCACCTGAGGCATCAACAAGTACAACATTCACAACAACTGCAGAAGCAAGTACTTCAGAAACAACACCTACAACTGACTCTATCACTAGTGAATCTACACCTTCTCTATCCACCAGTGATTTAACAACACAGACATCAACTGAAGCAACGAGTACTGAAATCCCAACTACAGAAATAACTACATCCGAATTATCTCTTACAACTGAATCTATCACTAGTGAATCTACAACATCTCTATTGACCAGTGACTTAACAATGACATCACCTGAGGCTACAACTAGTACAACAATCCCAACAACTGCAGAAGAAAGTACTTCAGAAACACCAATTACAACTGACTCTATCACTAGTGAATCTACAACTTCTCTATCCACCAGTGATTTAACAACACAGACATCAACTGAAGCTACAACGAGTACAGAAATCCCAACTACAGAAATAACTACATCAGAATTATCTCTTACAACTGAATCTATCACTAGGGAATCTACAACATCTCTATTGACCAGTGACTTAACAATGACATCACCTGAGGCTTCAACAAGTACAACATTCACAACAACTGCAGAAGCAAGTACTTCAGAAACAACACCTACAACTGACTCTATCACTAGTGAATCTACACCTTCTCTATCCACCAGTGATTTAACAACACAGACATCAACTGATGCAACGAGTACAGAAATCCCAACTACAGAAATAACTACATCCGAATTATCTCTTACAACTGAATCTATCACTAGGGAATCTACAACATCTCTATTGACCAATGACTTAACAATGACATCACCTGAGGCTACAACTAGTACAACAATCCCAACAACTGCAGAAGAAAGTACTTCAGAAACACCAATTACAACTGACTCTATCACTAGTGAATCTACAACTTCTCTATCCACCAGTGATTTAACAACACAGACATCAACTGAAGCTACAACGAGTACAGAAATCCCAACTACAGAAATAACTACATCAGATTTATCTCTTACAACTGAATCTATCACTAGGGAATCTACAACATCTCTATTGACCAGTGACTTAACAATGACATCACCTGAGGCTTCAACAAGTACAACATTCACAACAACTACAGAAGCAAGTACTTCAGAAACAACACCTACAACTGACTCTATCACTAGTGAATCTACACCTTCTCTATCCACCAGTGATTTAACAACACAGACATCAACTGAAGCAACGAGTACAGAAATCCCAACTACAGAAATAACTACATCCGAATTATCTCTTACAACTGAGTCTATCACTAGGGAATCTACAACATCTCTATTGACCAATGACTTAACAATGACATCACCTGAGGCTACAACTAGTACAACAATCCCAACAACTGCAGAAGAAAGTACTTCGGAAACACCAATTACAACTGACTCTATCACTAGTGAATCTACACCTTCTCTATCCACCAGTGATTTAACAACACAGACATCAACTGAAGCAACGAGTACAGAAATCCCAACTACAGAAATAACTACATCCGAATTATCTCTTACAACTGAGTCTATCACTAGGGAATCTACAACATCTCTATTGACCAATGACTTAACAATGACATCACCTGAGGCTACAACTAGTACAACAATCCCAACAACTGCAGAAGAAAGTACTTCGGAAACACCAATTACAACTGACTCTATCACTAGTGAATCTACAACTTCTCTATCCACCAGTGATTTAATAACACAGACATCAACTGAAGCTACAACGAGTACAGAAATCCCAACTACAGAAATAACTACATCCGAATCATCTCTTACAACTGAATCTATCACCAGTGAATCTACAACATCTCTATTGACCAGTGACTTAACAATGACATCTCCTGAGGCTACAACGAGTACAACATTCATAACAACTGCAGAATCAAGTACTTCAGAAACACCGATTCCAACTGACTCTATCACTAGTGAATCTACAACTTCTCTATCCACCAGTGATTTAACAACACAGACATCAACTGAAGCTACAACGAGTAATGAAATCCCAACTACAGAAATAACTACATCAGAATTATCTCTTACAACTGAATCTATCACTAGTGAATCTACAACATCTCTATTGACCAGTGACTTAACAATGACATCACCTGAGGCTTCAACAAGTACAACATTCACAACAACTGCAGAAGCAAGTACTTCAGAAACAACACCTACAACTGACTCTATCACTAGTGAATCTACACCTTCTCTATCCACCAGTGATTTAACAACACAGACATCAACTGAAGCAACGAGTACAGAAATCCCAACTACACAAATAACTACATCCGAATTATCTCTTACAACTGAATCTATCACTAGTGAACTTACAACATCTCTATTGACCAGTGACTTAACAATGACATCACCTGAGGCTACAACTAGTACAACATTCCCAACAACTGCAGAAGAAAGTACTTCAGAAACACCAATTACAACTGACTCTATCACTAGTGAATCTACAACTTCTCTATCCACCAGTGATTTAACAACACAGACATCAACTGAAGCTACAACGAGTACAGAAATCCCAACTACAGAAATAACTACATCCAAATTATCACTTACAACTGAATCTACAACATCTCTATTGACCAGTGACTTAACATTGACATCACCTGAGTCTACAACTAGTACAACATTCACAACAACTGCAGAAGCAAGTACTTCAGAAACAACACCTACAACTGACTCTATCACTAGTGAATCTACACCTTCTCTATCCACCAGTGATTTAACAACACAGACATCAACTGAAGCAACGAGTACAGAAATCCCAACTACACAAATAACTACATCCGAATTATCTCTTACAACTGAATCTATCACTAGTGAACTTACAACATCTCTATTGACCAGTGACTTAACAATGTCATCACCTGAGGCTACAACTAGTACAACAATACCAACAACTGCAGAAGAAAGTACTTCGGAAACACCAATTACAACTTACTCTATCACTAGTGAATCTACAACTTCTCTATCCACCAGTGATTTAACAACACAGACATCAACTGAAGCTACAACGAGTACAGAAATCCCAACTACAGAAAAAACTACATCCGAATCATCTCTTACAACTGAATCTATCACCAGTGAATCTACAACATCTCTATTGACCAGTGACTTAACAATGACATCTCCTAAGGCTACAACGAGTACAACATTCATAACAACTGCAGAATCAAGTACTTTAGAAACACCAATTCCAACTGACTCTATCACTAGTGAATCTACAACTTCTCTATCCACCAGTGATTTAACAACACAGACATCAACTGAAGCTACAACGAGTACAGAAATCCCAACTACAGAAAAAACTACATCCGAATTATCTCTTACAACTGAATCTATCACCAGTGAATCTACAACATCTCTATTGACCAATGACTTAACAATGACATCTCCTGAGGCTGCAACGAGTACAACATTCATAACAACGGCAGAATCAAGTACTTTAGAAACACCAATTCCAACTGACTCTATCACTAGTGAATCTACAACTTCTCTATCCACCAGTGATTTAACAACACAGACATCAACTGAAGCTACAACGAGTACAGAAATACCAACTACAGAAATAACTACATCAGAATTATCTCTTACAACTGAATCTATCACTAGTGAATCTACAACATCTCTATTGACCAGTGACTTAACAATGACATCACCTGAGGCTTCAACAAGTACAACATTCACAACAACTGCAGAAGCAAGTACTTCAGAAACAACACCTACAACTGACTCTATCACTAGTGAATCTACACCTTCTCTATCCACCAGTGATTTAACAACACAGACATCAACTGAAGCAACGAGTACAGAAATCCCAACTACAGAAATAACTACATCCGAATTATCTCTTACAACTGAATCTATCACTAGGGAATCTACAACATCTCTATTGACCAGTGACTTAACAATGACATCACCTGAGGCTACAACTAGTACAACATTCCCAACAACTGCAGAAGAAAGTACTTCAGAAACACCAATTACAACTGACTCTATCACTAGTGAATCTACAACTTCTCTATCCACCAGTGATTTAACAACACAGACATCAACTGAAGCTACAACGAGTACAGAAATCCCAACTACAGAAATAACTACATCCAAATTATCACTTACAACTGAATCTACAACATCTCTATTGACCAGTGACTTAACAATGACATCACCTGAGTTTACAACTAGTACAACATTCACAACAACTGCAGAAGCAAGTACTTCAGAAACAACACCTACAACTGACTCTATCACTAGTGAATCTACACCTTCTCTATCCACCAGTGATTTAACAACACAGACATCAACTGAAGCAACGAGTACAGAAATCCCAACTACACAAATAACTACATCCGAATTATCTCTTACAACTGAATCTATCACTAGTGAACTTACAACATCTCTATTGACCAGTGACTTAACAATGTCATCACCTGAGGCTACAACTAGTACAACAATCCCAACAACTGCAGAAGAAAGTACTTCGGAAACACCAATTACAACTGACTCTATCACTAGTGAATCTACAACTTCTCTATCCACCAGTGATTTAACAACACAGACATCAACTGAAGCTACAACGAGTACAGAAATCCCAACTACAGAAATAACTACATCCGAATTATCTCTTACAACTGAATCTATCACCAGTGAATCTACAACATCTCTATTGACCAGTGACTTAACAATGACATCTCCTGAGGCTACAACGAGTACAACATTCATAACAACTGCAGAATCAAGTACTTTAGAAACACCAATTACAACTGACTCTATCACTAGTGAATCTACAACTTCTCTATCCACCAGTGATTTAACAACACAGACATCAACTGAAGCTACAACGAGTACAGAAATCCCAACTACAGAAAAAACTACATCAGAATTATCTCTTACAACTGAATCTATCACTAGTGAATCTACAACATCTCTATTGACCAGTGACTTAACAATGACATCACCTGAGGCTTCAACAAGAACAACAATCACAACAACTGCAGAAGCAAGTACTTCAGAAACACCACCTACAACTGACTCTATCACTAGTGAATCTACACCTTCTCTATTCACCAGTGATTTAACAACACAGACATCAACTGAACCAACGAGTACAGAAATCCCAACTACAGAAATAACTACATCCGAATTATCTCTTACAACTGAATCTATCACTAGGGAATCTACAACATCTCTATTGACCAGTGACTTAACAATGACATCACCTGAGGCTACAACTAGTACAACATTCCCAACAACTGCAGAAGAAAGTACTTCAGAAACAACACCTACAACTGACTCTATCACTAGTGAATCTACACCTTCTCTATCCACCAGTGATTTAACAACACAGACATCAACTGAAGCAACGAGTACAGAAATCCCAACTACACAAATAACTACATCCGAATTATCTCTTACAATTGAATCTCTCACTAGGGAATCTACAACATCTCTATTGACCAGTTACTTAACAATGACATCACCTGAGGCTACAACTAGTACAACATTCCCAACAACTGCAGAAGAAAGTACTTCAGAAACACCAATTACAACTGACTCTATCACTAGTGAATCTACAACTTCTCTATCCACCAGTGATTTAACAACACAGACATCAACTGAAGCTACAACGAGTACAGAAATCCCAACTACAGAAATAACTACATCCAAATTATCACTTACAACTGAATCTACAACATCTCTATTGACCAGTAACTTAAGAATGACATCACCTGAGTCTACAACTAGTACAACATTCACAACAACTGCAGAAGCAAGTACTTCAGAAACAACACCTACAACTGACTCTATCACTAGTGAATCTACACCTTCTCTATCCACCAGTGATTTAACAACACAGACATCAACTGAATCAACGAGTACAGAAATCCCAACTACAGAAATAACTACATCAGAATTATCTCTTACAACTGAATCTATCACTAGTGAATCTACAACATCTCTATTGACCAGTGACTTAACAATGACATCACCTGAGGCTACAACTAGTACAACATTCACAACAACTGCAGAGGCAAGTACTTCAGAAACAACACCTACAACTGACTCTATCACTAGTGAATCTACAACTTCTCTATCCACCAGTGATTTAACAACACATACATCAACTGAAGCAACGAGTACAGAAATCCCAACTACAGAAATAACTACATCCGAATTATCTCTTTCAACTGAATCTATCACTAGGGAATCTACAACATCTCTATTGACCAGTGACTTAACAATGACATCACCTGAGGCTACAACTAGTACAACAATCCCAACAACTGCAGAAGAAAGTACTTCGGAAACACCAATTACAACTGACTCTATCACTAGTGAATCTATAACTTCTCTATCCACCAGTGATTTAACAACACAGACATCAACTGAAGCTACAACGAGTACAGAAATCCCAACTACAGAAATAACTACATCCGAATCATCTCTTACAACTGAATCTATCATCAGTGAATCTACAACATCTCTATTGACCAGTGACTTAACAATGGCATCTCCTGAGGCTACAACGAGTACAACATTCATAACAACTGCAGAATCAAGTACTTCAGAAACACCAATTCCAACTGACTCTATCACTAGTGAATCTACAACTTCTCTATCCACCAGTGATTTAACAACACAGACATCAACTGAAGCTACAACGAGTACAGAAATCCCAACTACAGAAATAACTACATCCGAATTATCTCTTACAACTGAATCTATCACTAGGGAATCTACAACATCTCTATTGACCAGTGACTTAACAATGACATCACCTGAGGCTACAACTAGTACAACATTCCCAACAACTGCAGAAGAAAGTACTTCAGAAACAACACCTACAACTGACTCTATCACTAGTGAATCTACACTTTCTCTATCCACCAGTGATTTAACAACACAGACATCAACTGAAGCTACAACGAGTACAGAAATCCCAACTACAGAAATAACTACATCCAAATTATCTCTTACAACTGAATCTACAACATCTCTATTGACCAGTGACTTAACAATGACATCACCTAAGGCTTCAACTAGTACAACAATCCCAACAACTGCAGAAGAAAGTACTTCAGAAACAACAATTCCAACTGACTCTATAACTAGTGAATCTACAACTTCTCTATCCACCAGTGATTTAACAACACAGACATCAACTGAATCTACAACGAGTACAGAACACCCAACTACAGAAATAACTACATCCGAATTATCTCTTACAACTGAATCTATCACTAGTGAATCTGCAACATCTCTATTGACCAGTGACTTAACAATGATATCTCCTGAGGCTACAACGAGTACAACATTCATAACAACTGCAGAATCAAGTACTTCAGAAACACCAATTACAACTGACTCTATCACTAGTGAATCTACAACTTCTCTATCCACCAGTGATTTAACAACACAGCCATCAACTGAAGCTACAGCGAGTGCAGAATCCCAAACTACAGAAATAGGTACATCAGAAGAATCATCTCTTACAACTGAGTCTATCACTAGTGAATCTACAATATCTCTTTTGACTAGTGACTTAACAATGACGTCACCTGAATCTACAACCAGTATACTAATCCCAACAACAGCAGAAGCACGTACTTTAGAAACACCACTTACAACTGACTCCATCACTAGTGAATCTACACCTTCTCTATCCACCAGTGATTTAACAACACAGACATCAACTGAAGCTACAACGAGTACAGAAATACCAACTACAGAAACAAGTACATCAGAAGAATTATCTATTACAACTGAAGATATCACTAGTGAATCTACAACATCTCTATTGACCAGTGACTTAACAATGACATCACCTGAGGCTTCAACAAGTACAACATTCACAACAACTGCAGAAGAAAGTACTTTAGAAACAACACTTACAACTGACTCTATCACTAGTGAATCTACAACTTCTCTATCCACCAGTGATTTAACAACACAGACATCATCTGATACTTCAACTAGTACAGGATTCCCAACTACAGAAACAAGTACATCAGAAGAATCATCTATTACAACTGAATCTATCACTAGTGAATCTACAACATCTCTATTGACCAGTGACTTAATAACGACATCATCTGAATCTACAACCAGTATACCATACCAAACAACTGCAGAAGCAAGTACTTCAGAAACAACACCTACAACTGACTCTATCACTAGTGAATCCACAACTCCTGAATTCACCACTGAATTAACAACACAGACATCATCGGAGGCTACAACGAGTAAAGAATTCACAACTACAGAAACAAGTACATCAAAAGAATTATCTCTTACAACTGAATCTATCACTAGTGAATCTACAACATCTCTATTGACCAGTGATTTAACAATGACATCACCTGAGGCTTCAACAAGTACAAGATTCACAACAACTGGAGAAGAAAGTACTTCACGAACGTGGCTTACAACTGACTCTATCACTATTGAATCTACAACTTCTCTATCCACCAGTGATTTAACAACACAGACATCAACTGAAGCTACAACGAGTACAGAATTCCCAAATATAGAAAAAACGACATCAGAATTATCTCTTACAACTGAATCTATCACTAGTGAATCTACAACATCTCTATTGACTAGTTACCTAACTATGACTTCATCTGAAACTACAACCAGTATACTACTCCCAACAACAGCACTACAACATACACATCCAACAACTACAGAAACAGCTACTTCAGAAACATCACTTACAGCTGAATCTTTTACTAGTGAAGCTTCAACTTCTCTATCCAGCAGTGTTGTAACAACAGAGACAACATTTAAAGCTTTAACATCCCCAACTACAAAAGCAAGAATTTCAGAAACTTACTCACTTTCAGTTGATTCTATAACCCGTGAATTTGCATCTACTCTATTGACCAGTGATATAACAACACAGAATTTACCTGAAGTTACAACTAGTAAAACATCCTTCATAATTCCAGAAGCAAGTACTTCAGAAACATCACTTACAACTGCATCTTTCTCTAGTGATTCTATGCCTTCACTTTCCACTACTGATTTAACAACACAAACATCATCTGATTCTACAAGTACATTTCCAACAAGT
This sequence comes from Bufo gargarizans, assembly GCF_014858855.1. Taxonomy (NCBI): domain Eukaryota; kingdom Metazoa; phylum Chordata; class Amphibia; order Anura; family Bufonidae; genus Bufo; species Bufo gargarizans. The sequence continues at coordinate 14,047,368 of NC_058088.1, forward strand.
GCAAAAACAAGTACATCAGAAATATCACTTACAACTAAATATATTATTAGTGAACCTACAACTACTTTATCAGCCACTGTTAAACTAACCCCAACTTCAACTGAACCTGTAACTAGTACAGTATTACCAAGAACAGAATCAAGCACATCGGCAATTCCAAGTCAATCGATCTCTAGCATGTCCACAACTCCTCTACCCAGAAGCAATGCCACAACACCATCACCTTATACTACCACTTCTATAACATCCTTAACAAGTACAGCATCACCCATTTTGATAATGTCTGTTACAACTCAACCAATCTCTAGTGAATCTACAAGTACTCTATCCACTGGCAGCACAACATCAACAGTTGAAACAGCATTTTCAAGTAATACTTCAACTAGTACAGTGTTAGCAAGTTCACATTTAAGTACTTCAGCAACTTTGATTACCACAGCATCTACCACCAGTGAATCTACAACTACTCCATCCATCAGTGACACAACAACACAAACAGTGGCCACTGCTCCATATTTAACTGAAACTCTTACAAGTACAGTGTTACCCAGTACCCAATCAAGTAGTTCAGCAGTATTGTTTACCACTCAGTCTGTCACCAGTGAATCTACAGCCACTTTTCCTACCAGTGATACAAAAAAACAATCTTCACCTAAAGCTGCAACTACTATAACATTCCCAACAATTACAGAATCAAGCTCTTCGGGAGTACTTCTTACATCTCAATCTATTACCAGTGTATCTACAATTGATCTATCCTCCAGTGATATAACATCACTAAGTTCACCTCAGAGTACAACTTCAGTAATATCTACAAAGAGGACAGAAGCAAACACTTCAGGAACTTCAATTACAAAAATACCAATCATTAGTTTATCTACAACTATTTTCAGTACCCTTGTAACAACACCGATTTTAACTCAAGCTTCAACAAGTACAATGTCCCCTAAGATTACAGAAACAACTAATTCAGCAACATCATTAGCTATGCAGCCTACTACTAGTGAATCTACGGCCACTTTTTCCTCTAGTATTACAGCAACACCAGCTTCAACTGAAGCTACAAGTAATTTAGCAACATACTTCACTACCAAACCTGTCACTAGTAAATCTGTGCCTTCTTTATTCACAACCATTGCAACAGCTATTACTTCAACTATTACTACAACCCCAAGTTCAGAGAGTACCTTAGCATCCTCAGCTAAAAGTCAACCATTTACAAGAGAATCTACAACGATCCTGCCCACCCGTGTACAAACGATTCCAACTGCTTTAGAAACTAAAACTCTTACACCATCCTCAACAATTATAGACACTAGGACTTCAAAAACATCAAACTTAACGCAACCAATTACTAATGAATCCACACTTGCCATATCCATCACCACTGGGACAACATTGACCTCACCTGAAGCTTCAGCTGCTACAATATCCCCAGCAAGTACAGAATCAAGCACTTTGGGAACATCTATTTTAACTCAACCTATCACGAGTAAACCTACAAGCGTCCTATCCAATAGTGATACAACATCAATTTCTTCAACTGAATCTACATTTATTCCAACATCACAAACAAGTACAAAACCAAGTATGTCCATGACATCCATTAAAACTCAACCTATTAGTGAATCTACAATTGCTTTATCTACTAGTTATGCAACACCGACATCAGCTCCTACAAGTAGCACAAGTACAGAATCAAGCAGTTCAGCAACATCAAAACCAACTCCACCTGCCACCAATGAATCTGCAACTGCTCTATCTACCAGTGTTGTACCAACACTCATTTCAGCTGAAGCTACAACTGAAGTGACAACTCAACCTATTAGTAATCAATCTACAACTACTCCATCCACCACTGCTGCAACAACACTGACTTCAACTGAGGCTACAATTAGTACATCAAGTACAGTTCCAGTAACTTCTTCAACCTCTATTACTACTCACCCTACAATAAAAGAATCTAATTCTTCAACATCATTCACTTTGGCAATAACTCTTGTGTCAGCTGAATTTTCAACTATTACAACTGCCCCCAAAAGCTCTGGATCTCCACCAACAACCATTCATAGTCAATCTTCTAGCAATAAGTCTGCAACCTCTGTATCCACAACTGAGGCAACTTCATTGGCAGTATCTACGTCTTCCACTGTCCCCACTACTCAGTCTTCTATTTTTGTTCCTAACATAACAACACTGTCTACAACTGAAGTTTTAGCTAGTACAACTGTGCCCATAAATATAGGAGCTAGCACTTCAGCTACAACAATTATGGCTAAACCTAGTAGTAGTGAATTTATGTCCACAGAAACAATAAAAACAACACCCTCTTCAGCTACAGCTGTAACTAGTGCTGGTCAAACTACAGTAGCAACGTCCTTACCACCTCAACCTATTAATTCTACCGGACCTACTTTAAATTGGACTTCAAACAAAATAACTGCACCCACAAATATGGCAACATCCACCATTACTCAGTCTACTACTTCCTTGCCAATTACTATTTCAACAACATCTATTACTACTAATACAACTGCATCCACCGCTATGAGTCAGTCTACCACTTCTACTACTGGATCTTCAACCAATGTAACTGCATCCAACACTTCTGGACCAACTGGATCAGAATCATCCATTGTTTCTCAAGCTATTACGAATGTGTTACCATCTAGTACATCACCCACAGCAGTAACAACACCAGCATCCTCTTTCATTTCATCAATCAGCAGTTCTCTGCCAACTACTTCTTCAGCAACATCTATAAGTGACCAACCGAATAGTAATTACTCTACAATAAGTCCGTCAATCAGTGTTTCCACATCACTACCAGGAACTTTGAGCACCACTAATAATGATAAAGGAACAACAGGTAGTACTTCAACAGGTAGCATAATTGGTACTAATACTGTAGCAGGGACCAACAGTATAACTTCTACTATTACTGGATTTGCTGATAGCGAGATTACTAATAATACTGTTTCTACAGAAACTGTTACTAACAGGGTCACTTTGAGTACTGCTTCCCAAACAGCAGCCATTACTAAAGAAGTTACTGCAAATACTAGTAGCAATGTGCAATCTAATATAACCTTGACCACAAGTACTACCACTTTGTCTGAATCTGTTACCCCTATGATTATTACTAATAGTACTACAACGACAGTGTCCATAGTTGCTGCAAGTACCATTTCTGATAGCACAGGTTCTACTGTCAGTGGGAACTCAGTGATTACTTCTACAGTAGTACCTGATACCAGTAATGTCAGTAGTATGGCTACTAGTCAATCAACTGTTTCAGGGACTGTCAACAGTACAACTAACACACCAGGAGTGAGTGTAATGGGAACTGGAACAACGTCAGGTTTACCTGCTACCAAAATGAGTAATACCTACACATCTGGATCTGGTACTTCTATGTCTCCTATTGCAAGCTCTGATTTTATTAAGAGTACTGTTTCTAATGCCACAGGTTCTACTGTCAGCGGAAACACAGTTATTACAACTGCAACAGTACCTGGCACATTTAATACCACAACCATGGCTACTAGTCAATTGACTGTTTCAGAGACTGTCAGCAATACCACTAACACACTAAGAGTGAGTACAATAGGCACCCCAATGAATACAGCCACCACAACTATATCTAGGACAGCTATAACTACTGGAACCTCTAGTTCTACATTTAAAGCCATTACTGAATCCACCTCTTCTACCCTCGCCAGCCATTACATTGCTACCACAAGATCTACTACAACTAAAACAATCACAAGTAATAATACTACCGTGACTTCTGGATCAGGCTCAGCTGTTGGTAATTCTGCAGCTACAAGTTCCAAACCTGCATCCAACACAGCTACATCTAATAAAGGCTCTTCTGCTACGGTCACCAGTAAGTTACAAAAACTGTGGATTATCGGATAATTTGATTACTGATTATTGTGAGGCAATGCTATCATAGTCTAAAACACATTTTTTGTTTTTATTTTTACAGCCCAGAATGGAGGAAAATCTACACTTAGTACTGTCACCTCCAGCCAAACATTTTCCAACCAATCTGCAGGTAAATACACTAATGATAAGAATAATTCACATGCAGATTATGCAGGTGATTGTCAGGAAAGAAACGTTCCTTCCCAACAATCGCCTGCTCGTCAGCGCAGGAAACCACTGCTATTACATGCAGTGATCTTCTCTACAGTATGGGGAGGAGCAATCGCTAATGTCATAGCTCAGGGATTAGCAACCTTAGGAACTCCAGCTGCTGTGAAACTACAACTCCCAGCATGCACACTTACTTAGCTGTTCTTGTAACTCCCATATAAGTGAAAGGAGGACTCTGATCGTTGTAGTTTCTGAATAGCTGGAGAGCCTGAGGTTGCTGATTATCCACCCCTGTATCACCCAATGAACAAGCAAAATGTTTGTTCACTGGGTGAAATGATCTGAAGTGTGGACACCTCAATCATTGCTCCCGGGCAGAAGATTGTGTGCTCTAAAAAATAATAATTTTGTATGAGGACAAGTGATAGCATTAGCCATCGCTCGTTCTCATACTGTGGAGGTGATCAATGAATGTAAAAGCAGTGCTTCACCTCCACTTAACTATCAGCCAGTTGTCAGGAAGGAACCGTTCCTTTCAAACAATTGGCTGCTCCTCGCAGTGTCTAAGTGCAGCTTAAGATGGTGACCACTTACTTATCAGTGAATCAAGTCAATGGGTTCATTTCACATTTGGGGTCAAGGCTTAATTCACGAAGCGAGGCTCAATTCATTCAAAAAATCTTTGGGAAAACCATGGTGGGACTCTGATGGGGTGACATTCAACCATTTCTGAGAGACCGAAAGTCAAATCACTCACAATGAAGCACTCACCATTTTACTGGTGAGACCAGGGCTTAATTATCCAAAAGCTAGGCATTTAACATATTTTGTAGACCAGGATCCAGATGAATGATGAGAAAACATTCAACACTTTTTGAAAGATAAGGGTTTGATTTACCAGCCAAGCATTTATTTTGAACCATGACTCTAAATGAAAAGATACATGACAAACTATCAACGCAACATACATGAGGATTTATAAGTGTTAATGTTGTGCTTTGCCCAACTTAACAAAGCTAGTAGAGTGCTGTCTCACTTGTTTTCACAGTCAATGCCAATCCAACCTCGAACCATTGAATGCACTCATTTGATGAGTATGATCTTAGTAACCAAAGTATAAAAAGTATAAAGATATGCAATAATATGGCCTGGTGCCGAGATAGGCAAGTGACCTAATTAAGCGAATTTTCCCAGAAAAACACTAGTCAAAGTTCCTTAAATATACCAGAATAGCCAGATAGTCTGCGGATATTTTTTGGGGTAAATACCAAACTATATACAGTACATTAGTCTATCAAGAAAAAAACGCAGCCGGCACTACCCGATGTGTGATCAATCTGAATAGACCCTTATCAGCACTAGATCAATAGCGATATTAGGTGGTGCTCTGCTAAATAGATTCATATAAATACTTAGTAGTAAGAAAAGCAAATAGCGGCACTCACCATAGTATTCACTTTGCAGCTTTATTAGAAATAAAAAAGGATTGGACACAGGCACAAAAAAATCAGGCAACAGCCGTTTTGCTCACCTTGCACTTTGTCAAGCCGAGTGATCATGGGATCCTAGTGTGATAAATCTCTTAGGTGAAAATCAATCAATGAATATTTTATATGTATGCAGAAGGTTGTCTATAATTGTGTGACATCTATATTTTATTATGTTTCTTTGTAGTTGCCTATTGGGAAATCATTCTGTTTTCACTGGTAGCAGTTTTGCTCGTTGTCTTACTTATGGGATTGTTCTGTGGGGTAAGTCCTTTTATGGTATTTATTAGCACTGTGTAGATTGTCCATATGTGGCATAAACCCATTAATAATTATCATTTATTATATGTAAAACTTACAGTGGTGGACACAACAGAAGCGACAAGAAGAGAACCACCACATCTGCAGTTTTTGAAGCCAAAACCAGTTGTGGATTAAAAAAATTAAAGTAACATCAGTCCTTAGTACTTTCCCTCATTTTATGATCCACTCTTGATTTTGGCTTCCAAAAATGCTTAAAAAAAACCTGCATTGTGATGGCCCCCAAAGACTTTTTTTTAGCTTCTAAGTAGGTGCTAGTCACTGACTTTTTTTTTTTTTTTTTTTAGAAAATACATTACTAGAGATGAGCAAATTTCTAGAAATTTGTTTGGGTTCAATTCTAACAAATTGGTCAAAACATTTGTTTCAGTCCAAATTGATTCTAACCAGATGAAAAGTGATCCCACTGGTCGGAAATTGGTGTATGTTACTCTGAAGTCTCCTAGGAATGTTTTTCTCTCTTGTCTTTCTCTCTTTTTTCTTTCTTTCAACCCCTTCCACCTTCAAGCTCCGTAACACAAAGATAACAATACTAACTAATGTCAGAGTGACACTGACCTATCAAACTATTGGGAAACGCTTGGTTGACAGCATTAACAAACAGCTTTTTTTTTTTTTTATATACTAAACATTGTTCTTTATTGGGGGCAAATAGTGTTTAAACACATATGGTGTTATCGGGGAAAAAAAATTGCTTATTCTGAACAAGCAGTTCACAAATTATGCCTTAAAGGGGGCAGCTGCCTGCTCATGTTTATGCTGTACACATGCTGAGCACTTCTTGGCTTCTTTTCCTTCATTCTGAATTTCAACTTATCCCAAACCATCTCAATTGGGTTAAAGCAGGGAAGGGCTTATGCGGTTTGAGCACCGCTACAGTGATGCCTCTGGTGCTCCATAATGATGCCCCTCTGCTTTTCATAATGCTCCCCCCTGTCTTTAGACTAACAGCGCTAGACCGCACTCGTGTCCAGCGTGCTCACAACATCTTTGCTTGTCGGGATGAAGTCAAAGGTGTTGTGGGCACTGATCTAATTTGTTTATGAGGAAGTAGACATTGGGACCCATGCTATGTCAGTCCCTGAGAGCTTCAGTTTATATCCAACATCCACATGATTTTACTGTCCTTATTCTTGCAGGTATTGTACTGTTTGCGTTCCACTTCCGCATATAGGGTAAGCAGCTATCCAACCTATTTCACACACCACAGTTGGCGCAATGTTGCAAGACCGTCCTTACCGACAGACCCCGAAAGAGGATTAAACCCGAGGGCATTTCGTAGAAGGTCGTCAACCTTAGTAAATCGTTTATAACAAGTCAGACAATCCCAAAGAAGGCAGCGTCACAAGTAGAAAACACGGAGCAGCTTGTTCCAGACAATTATTAGTCAATGACATAAAACCTGTGACATCACTAAAGATGAAATGTCACCTACCAAAAAAGTCTAAAAAGTCTTAAAAACATATTTATGCTTTCAACTATTGATGCATTCCGGAAATTGTATCCTGATTTGAGAATCGATCTTTATTGTATAAGTAGTGTTTAGAACATTATGTGTCTGAGAATAAATCTTGAGACGTGGGGTTTAACGAAGTGGGGCATTATATGGACATGTACTTCAGTGGGCAATATGGAATACGTAAAGCGGTTGTCTGGGCTACAGTTACTGATGATCTATCCTCAGGATATCAGGATAGGTCATCTATTTCAGACTGGTGGGCTTGACACCTGGCACCCCCACCAATCAGCTCTTTTGGGCAACCACGGGTCAAGAGTAGTTTCCATCACTACCGTATTGCACCTCAACCCTCAATCACATGAATGGTAGCTGAACGCTAATATCCGGACAAGCCACTACGCAGTTTATGGAGCCAACTGCTTTGAGCTAAATACCTGGTATAGTTTCCAGCACCACGGCTGGCCGAGACAGCCGATCAGTGGGATTATTGGGTGTCAAAGCCCCACTGATCTGATATCTTATTCTGAAGATAGATCATCAATATCTATAGCCTAGACAACCCTTTCATCTCAACTGTGTGGGAAAGTGAACATTCAGACTTAGGTTATCACCATAAACTCCAGATAATTGTGGGAGCTTCTCTCCTCAAATGGCACCTCTACCACATTAAGGGCTTGTTCAGAGGAGACAGCCCTTTATGAAATAGAAACTAAAACAATAAAAACAATATCGATGTTAAGTTTCGGGAATGGTTGTTAAAAATGGCAAAATCGGAGGATATTGAGATACAGATTTCTCCATATCTACCTCCAAATCTGTAAGGCTACTTTCCCACTAGCGTTTTTGCGGATCTGTCATGGATCTGCAAAAACACTTTTATTACGATACTACAACAGCATGCATCCGTCATGAATGGATCCTTTTATATCTTATATAACCATGACGGATCAGTCATGAACACCATTGAAAGTCATTGACTTACATTGTGTGTTAGGATGGATCCGTCTCGCTCCGCACCACATCGTGGACAGAAAAACGCTGCTTCCATTATTCTGTCCGCGATGGGGACGCAACCAAATGGAATGGAATGCATTCTGGTGCACTCTGTTTCGTTCAGTTCAGTTGTGTCCCTATTGACAATGAATGAGGACAAAACTGAAGCGTTTTCTTCTGGATCTCAACAGCGGAATTGAAAACTCTAGTATGAAAGTAGCCTGATTTATCAGCATCCATTATATATATATATATATATATATATATATATATATATCGTTTTACTGTGCTATATAATGGATCACTTTGAATGTATTGTAATGTTTTATGGTTTTCTATGCTTTCATCTATTTATTTTTGTACCTCTATAATTATTCCAAATTGTATGATATAATTGTATCACTTCTATATTTATATGAGCTCAATGTATTTACCTATTTATATTATAGACTATTAAAATGCTAAAAAAATAAAGCTGGCCTTCGTATCGGGTTATTTTTTTATTTTTCATTTTCAACCTCAAATGGAGATTCGCTCATCCCTAGAGAAGATATAGACTGTATAGGAGGTGATATGTAGCAGGTATGCTGGGTACATGCTTGTTGGTGTATACAGCACACAGATGTGTTGTATGAGCAGTATACTAAGGGCTCTTTCACACCTGCGTTCTTTTCTTCCGGCATAGAGTTCCGTCGTCGGGGCTCTATGCCGGAAGAATCCTGATCAGTTTTATCCTAATGCATTCTGAATGGAGAGAAATCCGAGCATGCTGCGCTTTTTGCTCCGGCCAAAAATCCTGAAGACTTGCCGCAAGGCCGGATCCGGAATGAATGTTGGGGGGCTGCACTGGCCACCAATGAATTTAATACGGAACAGCCTGCTGTAGAAAGTTGCCGATAGTGTGAAAGTAGGCATAGAAAGGTAGATGAGATATACAGACAGATAGACAGATGGGCAGACAATACACAAAAGTCCATAAAGGCACCATTTGCAGTCTTTTCTGCACTTCTTTCCAGCTGGCAGTGTGACCCCTTAGGATGGCAGTGGAGGAGGGGGAATAGGGTGCTCATTAACTGACAGGAATAAGAGGAGGACTGCTGCTGCTGGACATTGAGGCTGTCTGGACCTGCTGTACCCCATGACAGGGTTCAGTTTCCTGTGGTCTCAACACTCTGCCTCCATCCTCCTCCTGTTTGTTCCGACTGCAGCAGCCACAGAGAAGTAAGGAGAAGTTGGATGCAGGACCCAAACCAAGATCATGCAGGTAAGTGTGAGATACCTGCATGTTCCTCAGAGGCCAGGGGGAGGAGAGATACTTCTGCTCTCAGGGGACAGGAAGAGGGATCAAAGAGAGCAGCACACGGGGAGATGTCTGCTGCTCCATGTGCCGCTCTCACTAGGCCCACTCTAGTGTCAGAGACTAGAGGACAGACATTACTGCCCACCCTATGTAGCTGAAAGTTGCCACTTACCCCATTCACCTCGCTATAGCTTCAGTCAGGGGGCTGAGGTGTAGCTAGGCTTTCCTGAACCCAGGGCAAGGATTCAGATTTGCCAGATTTGCGTCCCCTATCTATTATAGGGTACACAGCGGTACCAATACTCCTTGCAATAACAAAAGACCCAACTGGTCCTACCTCATCCAGGATGTCGCTGGCGTGTTTCCATGATGTCCTCTGGATCCAGAGCAAGGTCCCAGTGGGGATAGAGAAAAAAGAATAATCACATAAAAAACGGAAAGTAACTGCCCATGTGAAATCCCCAGCAGGGGGCACTGTGTTGGTTCCAAGAAGACCGAGCCACCCCAATGTATAACAGGGTAATCTAGGGCATTTCCCCATAGTGCCACCACATAGTACTAATGCTCACATCGTGCCTCCTTTATAGCTGAAATGCCCACATTGTGCCCCCCTCACAGAAGTTATCCCCTATTGGGGCGCCATTCACATTAGTTATGGCTATCGTTTTGCATCTTCACCTTATTTATGCCCACCTTTGTGCCCCTTACAGATGTTATGTCCTCCTTGTGGCCCCTCACTGTAGTCATGCCCACCTTTGTGCTCCCTAACAGTAGCCATGCCCACCTTTGTGCCCACTTCATACCAGTTATGCCCGCCTTTGTGCCCCATCACAGATGTTATGCCTAACTTTGTGGCCCCTCACTGTTGTTATGCCCACCTCTGTGCCCCTCACAGTATTTATGCCCGGGCATGTGCCCCCTCACTGTAGTTATGCCCGGGTATGTGCCCCTCACAGTAGTTATGGCCAGATATGTGCCCCCTCACTGTAGTTATGCCCAGGTATGTGTGTCTCACAGTACTTATGGCCAGATATGTGCCCCTTCACTGTAGCTATCCCCAGGTATGTGCACCTTACAGTAGTTATGGACAGATATGTTCCCCCTCACTGTAGTTATGGTCACTTTTGTGCCCCCTCACAGTAGTTATGGCCTCCTTGTTGCTCCCAGTGCTCTCTCCAGCTCAATGAAAGAAAGAAAAAAACACAATTACTTACCTGCTTCCCTGATGACGCGCTCCCACGCACATGCCGCTGCTGGCTATGCAGGAGGCTGATTCCCGGGCTTTCAGTGCTCCTTCCACAGCCAGCAGTATGATGTGCGGCCTGAGGGGGGGAGCACTGGCAGAACAGTGAAGCAGGGAGCGGATGGCTCCCTGCTTCACTAGGGAAACAAACTGCCCAGTTGTGAAAAGAACTGCTGGGTGAGTGCACCCCCCAGCCTCTGCTCCCAGGGCACGTGCATCGTCTGCCCCCCACGCTATGCCCGTTTAGAGGACTCTTCAAGGCTGCTCTCAACATTGACCTCGGAGACTCTGACGCCTCCACTGGCCACTCTCCACACTGAACTCGAAGACTCTGCCTTCTCCACTGGGCACTCACCACACTGACCTCCTAGATTCCGCCTCCTCCACTGGACGCTCTCCACACTGACCTCCTAGACCCCGCCTCCTCCACTTGGGAGCTCTCCACACTGATCTCCTAGATTCTGCCTCCTCCACGGGGCACTTTCCACACTGACCTCCTGGATTCTGCCTCCTCCCCTGGGCGCTCTCCACACTGACCTTTTAGATTCTGCCTCCTCCTCTAGGTGCTCTCTACACTGACCTCCTAGATTCTGCCTCCTCCACTGGGCACTTTCCACACTGACCTATATTTTGCCTCCTCCACTGGGCACTTTCCACACTGACTTCCTAGATTTCGCCTCCTCCTCTGGGCGCCCTCCACACTGATCTCCTAGATTCTGCCTCCTCTGTCATGGGGTACACTTGGTGCTTAGTGCTTACATCACACTGAGCCGGCTTTGCTTTTTTTCCCTCTTCGATTCTGATCCTCTCTCGAGTCTGCTCGCTTGTCCTCTGCTCTACCACTGATGCCAGCAGCACTTCTCCTTGCTCTGTGCCTGCCCAGCCGCCCCCTAACCAGCCATAATGTGATAGATTAGTACCGCACAGCCAGAGCCTGCTGAGGGCTTCTCCCCTACGGTTTATCAGTGCTCGATCAAGCGAATTTAAATGCAGTTTTGGAAGGGCACAGGGAAGATATTTACAGCTAGGGAAGGATCTGGCAGCATTGAGTGGAGCAGCAGAGCAAGGAGGAAGCCGAAATGAGTGACATGAATTATAAGGTGCCATGCACTCGTAGCACATTAAAGGGACTCTGTCACCAGTTTCTAACCCCCCCTTTTAAAACTATTGTTCTCTCCATGGTGCCCTTGTGATTACAAAGCTGTTGTTATAAGATAAATCCGCCGTCTAGTTTTGATAAAAATAGCTTTTATCTAACCTGTCAATCTTATGGATAAGGTGCCCAGGGTGTTTCTGAAGGTCTGAATCTGCCGCTCGCCGCCGCCGCCGTTGGTGCCCAGCTCCTCCCCTGATCCTTTCAGCGCCGCCTGAATGTAAAGAAATCCGCCTCCGGCTCTCCTCAGTGCCCCCTCCTCCTTTTCAAAGATCCCACGCGTGCGCACAGGCCTGTGCCTGATGCGCCGTGCGGACTTTTAGATTCTGCCTCGTTGAGCGAAGTGCGCACTGAGGAGAGCGGAGGCGGATTTCTTTACATTCAGGCGGCACTGAAAGGATCAGGGGAGGAGCTGGGCACCAACGGCGGCGGCGGCGAGCGGCAGATTCAGACCTTCAGAAACGCCCTGGGCACCTTATCCAGAAGATTGACAGGTTAGATAAAAGCTATTTTTATCAAAACTAGACGGCGGATTTATCTTATAACAACAGCTTTGTAATTACAAGGGCACCATGGCGAGAACAATAGTTTTAAAAGGGGGGGTTAGAAACTGGTGACAGAGTCCCTTTAAGATAATTTTACATCCCTTCCCCCTCTTTGTCTAGTATGAAGTGGTGCCCTAGGAGAGCACCTGTCCCCACCTACCCTTCGACCAGCCCTTCCTAGAGGTTCTCAATGTTAGGACCAGTCAATAGCATCAATGCCTTTATCATCTTCATCTCGGAACAGCCTATGCACTTTGATCACATGAGGCCGTCCACCATGGATTGAAGTGTAGAAAGAAAAAAAAGGGTTCAAAGGGGTGCAATAAAAAAGTATAAAACCATGTGTGACACGGTTTGGAGGTGTGTGGCCTCTTTCCTCAAATGTGTCTGAGAATGCACACCTCCGAAATTTATCACACTTGGAAAGTTTTACACTTATTTTAATGTTTTACTTTTTTTTTTTTTCGTGGGACAGTGCCCTTTTGAAACCGTTTTTTTCTTCCACATTTCATTTGCAATCAGGATCCAGTCCCTGGGACCCTGTGGTATGGATCAGCAGTTCCAAATTCAAGCTCACTGGTCACGTTATCTATAGAGTTGTGCCTGTCCTGTTGCACAACCTTATGTGGTGAGCATACTACATAATATTTATTGTTTATCTATTTCCTTTCTGCACTATAGGACGCCTCTTGGTCCTTTTTTTCACAGTAGCCGGAGGAAAACAGGGCTGCAAAATGATTACCATGGTGTCTCCAGCCTCTTTACTGTATTAAGCATATGCTCAGTATGAACTTGTTCTCATCTGCAAAGAGAATGCAGAACCAATGGTTGACCGGCCAATTCTGACGTTCTCTGGCAAATGCCATTAGAGTTTTATGCTGCTGGACAGTGAGAGCAACTCCCGCTACAGGACATCATGCCACCCTCATGGAGTTTGCTTCTTAGAGTTTGGTCAGAAACAAACATGCAGACCAGTAGCCTGCTGGTGGCCATTTAGTAGGTCTGTGGCAGGACTCATCCTGTTTATCCTTGCACAAAGAAGCAGACACTGGGTTGATGCACTTCTATGACCCTGTTCAGCTCTCTCCATCGAAAGGTCCATGTTCTGGATTAGTCTTTATGCTCTTTAGACATGCTGGGAGACACATCAAACCTTCTAGGGATGGAAGTGCCATCCGGGAGGAGCCGGACTACTTGTGCAACCTGATCTGGTTGCAGGTATTTACTTATGCTAACACTTGAGAAATGCAAAACTACAGAAGAATCAGTCAGGATGAATGAGGAGAGAGTAATAGTTTGTGGCTTCCACCTATAAAACTCCCATTTTGGCAATTGCCTTGCAGCTGCCTCTCCAGTGCACCTGTTACCACATTCATTTGCACCAGAGCAGGTGAAATTGCTTCACAACTGCATATGGTTCCTAACTGGACAGATTGATATTCTCAAAGTTTAAGTTGGGTTATCCTGTGATTCTGAAGTGTTCTTTTCATTTCTTTGATTGGTGTATACCGCACCGTATGTGACTTTCTAGTATTGATGCTATGTGTTGAGTTTCTTTCTGAAAATGGGTGGTTTGGTCTCAGCATTTCCCACCTCTGAAGCCCGGAATGTTTCACTGAATGTAATTCGTACCTTTCTTCTTCCAGTAACATATCTGCTTGGAGTGTACCTTTGAGTCAGCTGAGAGAACAAGGGATTAACGTCTTCTCAATCTGTCATTTATAGTAAATCCTACTTGTTCTCCGACTCCCCATTGTTTATGTGTCAGTGCATCTCCGCACAAATACATAACAAGAAGATTAGACTGTTTAACTGTGCTTAATATTGGAATTTGAAACATTTTTATCAAACATGCTAAATGTAAGGCCCATGACGTATAGAACTGTATACCAAAAAGTTCTGTCTTTTAGAAAAGCAAATGTATATTTTGCAGGATCCCCTGTAGATGGACTGCGGGTTGAAAGATCACTTTGGTTGAGTCTTTGATCTTGGACCTCCGATATTTTCTAACCCTTTGTCGGCAGTGAGAGATAGCTGGGAAAATTAGTCATACCAAGAAGTTTCCTTTAAACTCAACAGAGATTTACTATTAGAAATTCCCAGTAATGGAAGTGTCTTCTCCTTGCCAAAGGAAGTTGCAGCATTCCTTCATTCCTAAAATCATTGATGGTCCCACACAGGGGACTTCACCAATGTGACCTTCTGACAAATAGGTACTGTATTTTTCTCTTTATAAGATGCACCTGATCATAAGACACATCTACGTTTTAGTGGTGGGGAATAAGAAAATAGATATTTTTCATCAGACCCGTCTAGTCTTTATCAGACTGCCAATCTTTAAAAGACCTCAGATCAGACCACCAAATCAGAACCCCAATCTTTTAAAGACCTCAGATAAGGCTTGCTAATTAGAACCCAATCTTTAAAAGACCTTAGACCAGACCCTCAATCAGATCTCTAATCTTCATTAGTCCCCCAAATCAGAACCCCACTCACCACTCCCTGTGCCTCCTGCATACTAATGAGAGCTTCCATTCCCCCCCCCAAAAAAGTTCTTTATATGGTAGATAATTTTTGGGTGGCTTTATAATTTGAGCTCATGCTTTTTCAGAATTCTTAGCCTGTTTAGACCAAGTTGTTTTCTTCCAAGGATGTCCTTGTGATACCTACATGTTTTATGTAAAAATTAAGGGAACGCTGGTTGGAATATACTGACTTCACTACTTCCCTTTTTAGGGCACCTTCACAAGGTTCAAAACAGAAATAATTGTGCAGATTTCTCTGTTTCTGCACCAAAATCTGCACTTAAATAAGCTTGTGTTTCTGGTGGATGTAGTTTCACATTTTGATGCAGTTTTGCCCCGATCTCACTCTTTGCATTAGACAATCGCACAAACAATTGACATGCTGCTGATTTTAAAATCCACACGGCAAACGTGAGATTTGTCAAATCTTGTTCACTTTAATGGTACTGTATTACACTGCGGTTCTTCCACATGAAAATCAGCACAGAAAAAGTTTAATCTGCAATGTGTGTAGGTAGCCTAAGGGAGGCACCCAAGAGCAAATGCAGGATTTTTAAAGAAAGGTCTCCTAATCACAGCAATAATATGTGAAATATTATGTCACAGTGTTACTAAACATTCATCAACAATCCATCAATAGATCCCAATGGCTGGATGGGATATTGGTCATCCGGACCTATAGTGGTATAAAATGTCCGCAATATAAAAATTCTGATATGATAGATAACAACCAAATGTCTTCTAAGATCCGAATCAGTATGCCAGGTAATCTCCAGTCTCAAGCGCAGTCGAGCGCTGGCAATATACAGAGCGGCGTCCCGCTCGCTTGTCATTATCCAGATAATGCGATCGCTTACTTTAACAAACTGACACAGTCTTACCGGGAGGACTTTAGTGGATTTCCTTGCCCTCGACACGGTGAGCCTCCTGTGAAGTTGGGAGTTCCAGTCTCAAGGTCTGTTACTTGTCAGAAGGTCTCGTGCCAACGGTGGTTATACACGTGACCCCACAATGAGTGAGGGTTTCCTCCGGACAGCAAATGTTGCTTGCGCAACTTGATGTTTTTGAATAATAAATTCCACTCCTCCTCAGGTAATCGATGTGCGTTTGTCTTTGTTCCAATACTGGGGGATAGTACAAAACGCGTTTCGGGGTTTAGAAGAATGACCACTTCATCAGTGGTTAACATCCCCCCTGTTAGTGCCCCTCCTTTATAGGGAACAAAGTTCACAAGCAAACCTGGCCTCGAATAGATCTTCTAAATTTCCATCAACTTTGGATTTTTCAAAGAATCCGTACATATGTATATATCTATAAAAAAAAATAATATAAATATAATCACATAAAAACTGTTGAATCTGGCATGAAAAGAACATCCATAAAACTAAATAATCACAAACAAAATTAATTTACATTAAAATCTTTAGAAGTCATATTTCTTAAATATAGGAATCAAGCTGTTAGCAGATTCCCAGGCTAAAAAGCTTCCATACAATTTTTTTAGATTTTTTTCATCAGTACCATCACTGCTTCTTGCTTGTCGGCCAATGAGAAGGCTGCAATATCTTTGTTTGAGCTTAGCAACATCCCTAGCAACCAATAGGAAAGTTGCCTACACATTACTATATAGGAAACTCCCTAGCAGCCACTTTCTGCATTTTTTTTGCAGTTTCATTGCTGTGTTCTGTGCTTTGCTGAGTCATCTGGATCCTTATTCAATTACATTAGATAGTTAGTTATCTCATATATGTAATACAGATAGTTAGTGGGAGATAGTCAGTGTAGGTTAGGTAGTGATATAGTATAGCTGATAGGTTCCAGTGCAGGGTGGTAGGTAGTGTGATAAGAATTACTGTGCTGTGATAGGGATTAGTGTCTTTGTCTTTCCTCTTTGAAAAAAAAAAAAGAAAAGTAATTTGCTGTCTGTTTTTCTTTGCTGTGATAGGAATTACTGTGCTATCATAGGGGTTAGTCTGATTATTGCAATTGTATGTGTGTGTGGGTCTGAGCCATCGGATATTGGCCAGCTAAGCAGAGATGTACCTGTCTAGTGAAGTGATGGTATGGTATGGGGTGTAGAGCTGGTTCGCCTCCCTGTGGTGTACCCTGGTTAATGCTAAATCAGCCAGCAAATACTGGTGGTCAGACAAAGAAAGCTTCTCCTGACCAACAGGACACAAACTGTAATCTATATGCAGTGTCCTACTCAGTGATATTCGTGGGCACTTTAAACTGGTGTATATGTTATGTCAATTTAATGCTGTATGTAAACGGTATATTCTTTATAACAGGTTGTAAGTGTCATTACATCTATTCACCCCTAGGTGCTTCTGGCACCACATATATATATATATATATATATATATATATATATATATATAGTTGAGGGGATGCTAATACTGAGAGAACAGAGAGGAAGTTAGCAGAGAAGGAAGTTAATGGAGGTGTGGAGCAGCAGATGTCCAAGATGTAGCTACCATTTTAGCCCCTTGGCCCTGATCAAGCTGAGGGAGTGTGGACTAAATCCTTGCAGCTACTTAGTACAGACCAGAGAGTCAATGTATGGATATAGAGTGAGTCTAGTGGAGATAGAAGCAGCCTTAGCTCATGGGCTCCACAAGCACCAGTGACCGGGAGAAACCTAAAAGCACCTGGACACATCCGGATGACTAAGCACAAAGTTGTCCTTTACCACATTCCTCTATGGATATTGTGGATCAGAGTATATGAAAGCATCCTGCACAAAGAATGGAGCAGAGGATTCATGCCTGCCATTAGGGAGATTGCCCTGTGGATTGCTAATTGCAAGTAAGAAGTTATTATATCCAGTACCTGAGTGCTAGAGTGCGGACATAGTATAGACAGAAATAAGAAGGAAACTCCTCAAGTCACAATTGCCAAGCCTGTTACAAGGATTACAGCTGAGATATTACTGGGATTATCATCTTTGCCATATCAATGAACTGTACTGACTACTCTGAGACAATTGATCAAGTAAAAGTTTGATTGCTTTCAACAATTGACTCCTTATCCTTTCTAGAACCTTAATGTGCACCTAAGCAACGATGCTGGCGCCACCAACACCAGGGACCCTGCCTCCAAGGCACCTAAAAACCCATTCCATCAAGAGCACCTCAACCACCATCTGGCGGGTGTCCCTGGATAATAGAGTGTGCCCTGAAGGAACTGGTGCTGTCCTTCCATTCACTGCACGCCGGCCCAGGGAGCTCTGCTAACGAAGAGTAAAACTACTACTACCCCCATCGGACCACCAAAGCTCAGGTGTTGCCCCTGCGGCCTGGTCGCAGCACATAGACTGTGTGTCTGTCTGTGGTATATAGTGTGTGGCAGGAAAATGGATGTGCAATGTACACGTGAGAGATATTTCTCCTCTGTCCATACGTACATGCTACAGACATAGTACTGTGATGTCACAACAATAGTAGTGCACCAATCAGTAATATCTACTCAGACCTAATAAAATGTGAAGTTTTATGCATTGCAAAAAAATATGTGCAACATTAGTGCCGATTTGTGCAATCACAAATATATTGGAGCACTCTGTCTGCATATAAAGCTATTGTTCTGACATGCAAGTCAGGCCGGACGGGAAGCATAGCGGTAAGGGGAGGCCGCTCATGAAGAGGGTTTTGGGTTTGAGGGGACAGGGGAAGTAGGGGTTAAGGAATAGAGGCGGGGATTTAGGAAAGGGCGTGTGTCGCCATGTGAACGGGGGGGGGGTTAGCGGTCAAGGCGAAGGAGGAGGCGGGATCAGGTGCATTCGGCCAGCGGAAGCGAACGGACAGGCAGGACAATGGCTGCACTGTCTTTATCTGTGGAGGAGCTGTTGGAGCGGCTGCGCAGGGAGGCGGAGGTGCAAGGGCCTGGCTGGCTGAAGGAGCAGGTTGGTGCGTGTGTAGTTACGCCTGTTCCTGCGGCTACCCCCACTGAACGGGCTGTATGGCTGCGGCGGGGTCACCCACCGGCGCGCCTGAGCCCTGAAAGCACCCCCAGAGTCCGGCGCCGAGTAGGTAGCCCTCAAGGGACCCTCCAAGGGGGCCTGCTCAGCCTTCAGCAGGGCGCTCTCGACGCGGGAGGAATCCCACTACACGGCGGGGCCCAGAGCAGGGCGGGACGCCCCTTCCCCCGCTGTCTGCAGCTAGTCTTGGGGATTCAGGACCAGGAACGGTGGATCGGCCCAGTCCATCCTGCAGCGGGCGGTCCACTAGGCTGAGTGAGGAGATCCAGGTGCCTCGGGCTGCACAGGGTTGAGGAGAAGAGCTGTGCAGGCTCAGGAAAGTTCCGGGCAGAGTGGAGGAGTATCCCTCTACCGTAGCAGGAGCCATGTCGTTGTGCCAGAGGCCTGCCAGCATCATCCAGAGGGCCGTGCAAGTCGTCCGGGAGGAGCTACCATCGACGTCCAGGAGCAATGCCGAAGGAGTGTCCGTGCAGCGGGAGTCAGGATCAGCGGGAGTCACAGCGCCCGTGGTGCCTGGTGAGACTACATGGGGTCCCTTGTTAGCGCAGGGCTTCCCTGTGTGAATTGCTGGGAGGGGTGGCCATGGGTGAGTTAGGAAAAGGGTTGGGGTAGTTTTGGGGGGGATTCGCGGGTTGGTTGTCTAGCTTGGGGTCAGCAGGGGGTTGCCATTGCCGGCGTGGGGGGGGTTGCCAAAAAAAGAGCCGAACAAGTTTCGGCTCATTCATCATTTGTCTTACCTGAAAGGGGTGTCAGTCAATGATGGTATAGATCCCGAACTTTGTTCGGTGGTGTATACGTCATTTGATGCGGCTGTTAGGTGGGTAAGGCAGTGTTGGCGGGGGGCGTTGTTGGCCAAGGTTGATGTGGAAGCGGCTTTTCGTTTGCTTCCGGTTCACGTTGAGAGCATGGGTTTGTTGGGCTGTTGTTGGGATGGGGAGTATTTTGTGGATAGGTGTTTACCTATGGGGTGCTCTCTCTCGTTTGTGTATTTTGAGACTTTTAGCTCATTTTTGGAGTGGGTGGTGGTGGAAGTTTCGGGTTGTCCATCGGTTATTCACTATTTGGACGATTTTTTGTGTTTGGGCCGGCAAATCCTCGTGTCTGTTCTTTGTTGTTGCACACGGTGCAGTCGGTTTTTGCGCGTTTTGGGGTACCGTTAGCAAGGCAAAAGACGTTGGGTCCAGTGACGGAATTGTGTTTCCTGGGGATTGTCATAGATACTGAGAGGATGGAGTGTAGGCTTCCAGAGGACAAGTTGCTGAATTTGCGACAGGAAATCGATAAGGCCATAGTGCGGGTGAAGATTAGGTTGAGGGATCTGCAGTCGTTGTTAGGGAAGCTTAATTTCGCATGTCAGATTATGCCGATGGGTAGAATTTTCTGTAGAAGGTTGGCCGCAGCTACATCAGGTGTGTCTGCGCCTTATCACTTCATTAGGTTGCGGAAAGAGTTAAAGGGGGATTTAAAGGGAGTTTGTCACCAGATTGTGACCTAATAGACCGCTTACATATCGCTCTAGCATAGCAGTCTATGATTTTAATGGTACCTTTGATGTTTGCTTGTGAAGTTCCCCCAAGGCAAAAACTGACTTTTATTCATATGTAAATTAGGGCTTGCAAGTGCCCAGGGAGTGGCTCACCTCGTTGGAGCCTCTTTTCGTCATATCCCCGCCCCAGCCTCTTCCTCTTCCCGCCCCGCTCTTCCTTTGCTTCCTCCTTCTCTGCAGCGAGATTCCGCGCCTGCACTATCCATTGCTTGGCCAGGGCATGCGCACCGCGATGCCCATTGTGGGCACGGCATCGCAGTAGCTACTACGCATGCGCCGGCCAACGGCGAGAAACAGCGGCGAGGAGGCGGACCAGAGACACCCACAATGGGCATCGCAGTGCACTTGCGAGCGCTAATTTACATATGAATAAAAGTCCGTTTTTGCCTTGGGGGAACTTCACAAGCAAACATCAAAGGTACCATTAGAATCATAGACTGCTATGCTAGAGCGCTATGTAAGCGGTCTATAAGGTCACAATCAGGTGACAGACTCCCTTTAAAGGTTTGGGCGGAATTTTTGGGGCATTATAATGGGCGGAAATTAGTCATGGGGGAGGTTTGTGATACTGCGGATTTTGAGTTATATACAGATGCGTCGGGGGGGGGGGGGTTTGTGGCTTATTGTCAAGGGCAATGGTGTGCGGGTGGGTGGCCGGAGTCGTGGGTAGTACGGGGTTGGGTGAAGAATATTGCATTGTTAGAGTTGTTTCCCATTGTGGTGGCGGTGGTGTTGTGGGGAGAAAGATTTGAGAATAGGAAGGTGCGGTTTCATTGCGATAATTTGGGGGTAGTCCAGGCTATCAACAGTTTATCGGCATCTTCCCCTCCGGTGGTTAGGCGTTTTCAGTTTTTGGTATTGCGTTGCTTGTCGATTAATGTGTGGTTGGTGGCAGAGCATGTCACTGGAGTGTCTAATTCTGTGGCGGATTCTCTTTCTCGTTCACAGTGGGATCGGTTCCGGCTTCTAGCGCCAGAAGCGGAGTTGGAGGGTCCCCATGGCTGTGGGGGATCTTGGAGGAGAGGTGATGGGGTTGTTGAGGGATTCACTGAGTCCTGGTATGTGGAGAGAGTATGGTAAAGCGTGGGAAACCTGGGAGAGGTGGAACGGTCACTGGGGAGCAGGTGTGGATGATGGGGGTATTAGGTTGGTGATGTTGTTGGGGCATTTAAAAAGTGAGGGCTGGTCGGTGTCTAGAGTAAATCGTTTGATTGCAGGTGTGGCTTTTGGGTTCAGGCTGCGGGGACTGGTGGATCTGACAAAAGGTTTTTTAGTACGGCAGATGTTAAAAGGTTGGCGTAGGGGGGGCGGGTAAGGTGACAGATCGTAGGAGGCCGGTGTCTTTTGAGTTGTTGGGACAGATGGGTGAGAAGTTGAGCGTTGTTTGTAGCTCGGGATGGGAGTTAGGGTTATTTAGGGCGGCATTTGCGTTAGCATTTTTTGGGGCTTTCAGGTTGGGGGAGTTGGTGAGCAGCAGTGTTAACCGTGCGGGGGGGTTGAGGAGCAAGGATGTGGAGTTGGGCGAGGATAGGCTGGTGGTTCGGATTCGTAGGTCAAAGACGGATCAGGAGGGCAGAGGGCAACAGTTTACTTTGTTTGCTGTTCCAGGATGTGGTATGTGCCCAGTTCGGTGCGTGGGGAGGTATCGGTTGGGAATTGTAAGGGATTTATTGCCGTTTCTTCGACACGAGAATGGTTCATTTTTGTCTAGATTTCAATTTTTGGCTGTGTTTAAAAAATGTTTAAAGGCTTTGGGGGTGCAGGATAAGGAGTATTCTGGACATTCATTTCGGATTGGGGCTGCGACTGAGGCGGCTAGATTGGGGGTCAGTGATGAGGTGATTATGAGGATCAGGCGCTGGGAGTCGGTGCGGTTTAAATCTTATGTTAGGCTGGGTTGTTTGTAGTTGTGTAGCAGTAGGTAGGGGTCGTGATAATTATGTTTTTGTTTGTTTGCAGGTTTTCGCCTTGGTGTGGATTTTAGGACACTCCTATGTTTTTTGGGGGGCAATCAGAGCAGATGTGAGGCCGAATGGTTGCCAGCTTGGGTTGAGTTCAGAGGTGGCTACAGTTAGGTGGTTAGGGGTTAGAGGGATGTTATGGGGGGGAGTGTTGCCGGAGGAGCAGCGGTTTGCGCGGTTGGATCGTCCTCCGGACGTGTTGGTGCTCCATGTCGGGGGCAACGACTTGGGGAGGCGTCCGTTTAGAGAGTTGATACGGAATGTGAAGTTTGACCTGCTGAGGATCTGGGCGTTGTAGCCTGGTGTGGTTACAGTTTGGTCGGACATTGTGCCGCGTAAGTCATGGGGGGGGGTGAGGTCTGTGGAGAGCCTTAATAAGGCCCGGATAAAGGTGAATAGGGCAGTGGGCCGAATGTGTGGGCCGAATTATGGCAAAGAATGGGGCTGTGGTGGTGCGTCATAAAGACTTGGAAAAGGGTGTTGGTGCATTTTGGAAAGTGGATGGGGTGCATCTGAATGCGGTGGGGACGGATTTGTGGTCTTTGGGGATCCAGAGTGGAGTGGAGATAGCGTTACGGATGTGGAGGGATGCGCAGGCTTGAGGAGGTCAATCTGCGCGTTCTTGGAGGCGGGGGACGTCCTTGAAGTGGAAAAATATGGTGGTATCTGAGGATGGGAGGGCCCCGCAGGAGGGGCTGGACTCTCATGGAGGAGCTGGTATTAACGAACTAAGCGTCCATCAGTTGCTGCCTCCGAGCTAGGTTCAACGGCTGGGGTCAAGATGGAGTCGCCGGTTTTTTCAGGTGTTTATGAGGT
Source organism: Bufo gargarizans (assembly GCF_014858855.1). NCBI lineage: Eukaryota > Metazoa > Chordata > Amphibia > Anura > Bufonidae > Bufo > Bufo gargarizans. Next base: position 14,070,797 of record NC_058088.1, read on the forward strand.
TATTGGGGCTTCTAGGACCTCCCTCGTCATTGGTTAATTTATGGTTATTAAGTTAATTATGTTATGTATTTATTCAATAAACGGCTGCTGTGGCCGATTAAATCCGAGCAGTAGTGTCGTGTATTTATTTCTATAAGGTGGGGGGGGAGTTAGGTAAAATACATATATATATATATATATATATATATATATATGATGTTAAGGGACCGAACAGATAGCCAATTCCCTCTTCAAGTCAGGCCGGACGGGAAGCGTAGTGGTAAGGGGAGGCCGCTCATGAAGAGGGTTTTGGGTGTGAGGGGACAGGGGAGGTAGGGGTTAAGGAATAGAGGCGAAGATTTAGGAAAAGGCGCGTGTCGCCATGTGAACGGGGGGGTGGTTAGCGGTCAAGGCGAAGGAGGAGGCGGAATCAGGTGCATTCGGCTAGGGGAAGCGAACGCCCACCCTCCCGTCCCTAGTGATCGTGTTTTTTTGATAAAAAATTAATAAATAATAATATATAGAGAGAAAAGAGGTAGTAGGCAGCGGGGAGGGGGGATACTTGGGGAGGGGGTTGGTCGAGTAGGGTTGCGGGGCAGGGTTGTAAGTCATGTGTTTTGTCGCAGCAGTCGTGGAGGCGGGGGAGGTCCTTGAAGTGGAAAAATATGGTGGTATCTGAGGATGCGAGGGCCCCGCGGGAGGGGCTGGACTCTCATGGCGGAGCTGGTATTAACGAACTAAGCGTCCATCAGTTGCTGCCTCCGAGCTGGGTTCAACGGCTGGGGGCAAGATGGAGTTGCAGGTTTTTCCCGGTGTTTATGAGGCTATTGGGCCTTCTAGGCCCTCACTCGTCATTGGTTAATTTATGGTTATTAAGTTAATTATGTTATGTATTTATTCAATAAACGGCTGCTGTGGCCGATTAAATCCGAGCAGTAGTGTCGTGTATTTATTTCTATAAGGTGTGGGGGGGAGTTAGGTAAAAAAAAATATATATACATATATATATATATATATATATATATGATGTTAAGGGACCGAACAGATAGCCAATTCCCTCTTCATGCAAAATTTTATCAATAACAGTGCTGTAATGTAAAATTACTTACAGTGATCAGGAGAAGGTTTGGGTGAGCATGCCGAATACCGAGTGTGCTCGAGCGCGATGCTCTAGTCTCCTCCCTGCATGTTTGTTGGCTACTACGCAGCTACTAAACGTGCAGGTAAGTACTGCCATTCACTGTAATGTCTTAGCCATGTAGGTTGCTGGCATTACAGTGATTGGCTGGCCGGAACGCGTCATCAGGTGCTATATAGCACCCAATGACACATGTTCGGCTCAGTCTTAATCAGGGAGAGCAGAAGGGAGAGATAGTGTAGGGAGTGAAATAGTAATATTATACTTTTTATACTTGTTATAGACCCAAAAGTCCTTTTAAGGACTATTGTGTGTGGCAGCAATATATATTTTTACTGCAACCTGCGCTAAATTGCTAAAACTTATTAGAGACCCAAAAGTCCTTTTAAGGACTATAGTTGTATCTGGCAGCAATTTATATTTTTGGCGCAACCTGCACTAAATAGTTTTCAATTGTTTGGCCGCTGCAGACAGCGACATTAACGTGTGCGCAGCCTAAAAATATCTGTGACATCCAGTGTACTTTTTCCGTAGACGGTGTCCACTGCAGACAGTTACATTACCTGAGCTACTTTTCCTGTATAACGTTTGTGTATCCGACATATCAGTGACATTCAGTCAAATTTTTACCCCAGGCCTTTGAACGAAAACTCAAATACCCAGCCACCCACCCACAGACCATAGCACTAAATGTGCACCTTTCCAAATTGCTGGTCCTGGAAATCTTGGTATTTAGGCTTGTGGACACTGAGGCTTTCTGCAGCCTGATGGTGGTTGCTGTCCTGCAGTACTCTGTCCCCAGCCACCACTATTTTTAACAGTGTGCAGTCCCAGCCTTTCACCAGCATGTGTCCTGTAACATCACCCGTGCCCTGACCAACGCAGTTATTGGGAAGGTCGTCTTAATGACTGACAGATGGACAAGTGCTTTTGGCCAGGTGCTACCGACGCCAAGGATTGCGGGGCCCTACTTCCATCAGGGTTTCTGCCGCCACCTACGTTATTGGCTGCACCCCCCCTTCTCCTTCTCCACCTCCTCCTCCACTTCCACCTCTGAATTAGCATCTTGTAGCAGCAGTCAGACATCAGTCAGTAGCTGGAAGCAGTGTAGCACTGCAGTGGGGAAGCGGCAACAGTCCGGGCTTAAACTGATCTGCTTAGGTGAGAAACAGCACACCGCCGCAAAGCTGTGGCAGGGGATAAGGGACCAGACTGAGCTGTAGCTTTTGTCACTCAACCAAGAACTAGGCATGGTTGAGTCTGATAATGGCCATAACTTGGTGGTGGCTTTGGAGCTCGGCAAGCTCACACATATATCATGCTTAGCCCACGTGTTCAACCTAGTGGTTCAGCGGTTTCCCAAAACCTTCCCCAATTTGCCTGAGCTACTGGTGAAGGTGTGCCGCGTGTGTTTTCATTTCCACAAGTCATCAACAGCTTCTGCCGGTCTGGCAACGCTGCAGCAGCTATTGCAATTACCAGCTCACCTACTGTTGTGCGACATGAGCATGCGCTGGAACTCCATTGTCCACATGTTGGCCAGGATTTGTGAGCAGCAGACGGCAGTAGTGGAACACCAGCTGCAACATGGTCGTCGCCTTTCCAATCAGCTCCTGCTCTTCAGAAGTGACGAGTGGGCATTGATGTCTGACCTTTGTAAGGTTTTAAGCAACTTTGAGGAATTAACACAGATGGTGAGCGGCGATAACGATATTATCAGCGTAACCATCCCACTTCTGTGTCTACTCAAACGCTCGCTGCTCACAATTGAGGCGGACACATTGCATGTGGAAGAGGTGGAGATAAGGGAAGAAAGTACACAGGGTGATAGCCAGACCACCATCAGTTCATCTTCTCAGCGCAAATTAGATGAGGAGGAGGAGCAGGAGACGGTTGCCTCCGCTACAGAGGGTAGTATCCTTGCAAGTTTTATTCCATCTGTTCAGTGTGGATGGATAGAAGAGGAGGAAGAGGATGAGGAGATTGAAAGTCATCCTCCTGATTAGGACAGTGAAGTCTTGTCTGTTGGGACTCTGACCCACATGGCTGACTTTATGTTAGGCTGCCTTTTCCGTGACCCTCACGTTGTACCCATTTTGGCCAACACCGATTACTGGTTGTTCACCCTTTTCAACCCCCGCTACAAAGAGAACTTCTCATCTCTCATTCCTGTGGTGGAGAGGATGAGCAAAATGGTGCAATACCAGAAGGTCCTTGTGGAACAATTGCTCCAAAAATTTCCAGCTCACAATGCTGGCTGCAGAGTACGTAATTCCTTGGCCAACCAAGGATGGGAGATGAACACACAGCAGTTCCAACAGAGGCAGGACAACACTCTCCAAGGCCTGGGACAATTGTATGACACCCCGCCAGCACCCTCAATCTGATGCGCGGCCTAGTGTGACAAGGAGGGAAAATTTGGGGAAGACGATGAAGGAGTACGTAGCAGACTTTGTCAGCATCCTCAGTGATCTCTGTGTGCCTTACAACTATTGGGTGTCCAAGTTGGACACGTGGCACGAACTGGCGCTCTACGCCTTGGAGGTGCTAGCCTGCCCCGCCACCAGCGTTTTGTCAGGGATTGTATTTAGTGCTGCTAGGGGTATTATAACTGATAGGTGCATCCGCCTGTCATTTGAAAATGCTGACAGGTTGACTCTTATAAAAATGAACAAGGCCTGGATTGCCCCTGACTTCTCTTCTCCACCAGAGGAAAGCGGCTGAACATAAACGCACTCTAAATGTGGTTTTTATGGTGTAATAAATACACTGCATTCCCATGCGTCCCTTCCACCACTAAAAAGGGTATATGGTTCAATCTCCCCTTTCTCGTCCTCCCCCTCCTATCATATCAACATGCTTATAAGGATTTCCTCGCTCCTAATGTTTCAGAGGGTCAGCTCAGCAGCGGGCCCTCACCCATAATGTTTTAGAGGGTCAACAGCAGGCCCTCACCCATAATGTTTTTGAGGGTCACCAGCAGGCCCTCAACTATCATTTTTTTAAGGGTCAGCTCAGCAGCAGACCCTCACCCCTTACATTTTTAGATGGTGAGCTCGGCAGTAGGACCTCGCCCAATAAATTTTTTAGATGGTCAGTTCGGCAGCAGGCCTTCAACCACAAATTTTTTTTGATGGTCAGGTCGGCAGCAGACCCTCGCCAACAAATTTTTTAGATGGTCAGCTTGGCAGCAGGTGCAGCACGCCAGACCTGCAGGATATTGCGATAGTGAGGTCACGGTTATGGGCAATCGAGGGTTACTCACTTTTTGGAGGAGAACCCTGGGCAGGCATGCAATAGTGAAGGAGAGGTTGACACAAGTTCCTCTGGGGCACACTCTGTATGAAGGGACCAGGCCTGATGGTGTGTGAGGTGCCCTGGATGTTGCAGGTATTTTGAGTGCCTGAGGCAAGGTCCCTTTAAGGATCGTGACGCCAGTGCCTGTAACGGTGGCACACCGATTTATAGGAGTAGTAATTGAGGTACACAGCTGGTATGGTAAACCAAACGTTGCTTTACTTGGAAACAGTCCAACTTTGTACATACAGATGTTTATGATGTCCCTTGAATCATAGAATTCACAAGCAGGTTTACTTCACTATATGGCAGGTAACAATCTTGCAAGATACTTGGAGGGTATACAGTTAATGCTTCACAGTCAAGGCTGCTCTATCCCCTCAGCTATTCTAGCTGGCTGGATCCCAAGGCCCGGATGCCTAAATGCTGGCTTTAATCCTTGGTAATAAATCTTCCTCCCGTATTGACCCTTGCTTCTATCTCATAGTACCTCTGCCTCTCAGCTTACTTCTCTGAGCTGGTTATACTGTTCCTGTTGTGAGGGAAGCTGCAGGTTTCTCCCAGGAGGTAAATCCTTCTTCTGGGGTGACTCTACTGAGCTAGGCTTAGACTCAGGAGCTTCAGGCTGACTAGGCTACACTTCTAGCCACCTGGAATGAACTAACTCTCCCCTGTCTGGGCCTACCTATATATACTTAGGGCTCTCTAGCTCCCTCTAACGCCTGGAAGGCTAAACTAAACCCTAACATGCCTGACACCCAGATAATACAGGGAAATGCACATTAAACATCACATTAATGCAAAAGACATATTGACCCTTGTGTAGTGCCCACCTTTACCTAGTGGGACACTACACAGGCCCTCGCCCACAATTTTTAGATGATCAGCTCGGCAGCTCACCCTTACCTCTAATGTTTTAGAAGGTCAGCTCAGCAGCAGACCCTCACCCCTAATGTTTTAGATTGTCAGCTCGGCAGCAGGCCCTCATCCCTAATGTTTTAGATGGTCAGCTCAGCAGCAGACCCTCACCCCTAATGTTTTAGATGGTCAGATTAGCAGCAGGCCCTCGCCTCTAATGTTTTAGAGGGTCACCAGCAGGCCCTTGCTCCTAATGTTTTTGAGGGTCACCAGCAGGCCAGCAATCATAATTTTTCAAGGGTGTGCATGATTCCCTCCTTTATGTGTAATAAAGGGTGTATTGGAGTGCCAATTCCTTGTAATTTTTGGCAGCCCTTTCACTTGGTGCATAGGCTTTATGAGTGTAGGAGTCCCACTACCTGAACAATTGTACCACAATGTGAACGAGGCCCTCCTTTATGTGATATACAGGTTGTATCGGAGTGACTCTTCCTTGTAATTTTTGGCAGCACTTGCACTTTATATACAAGTAAATATACAGGAAAGAATGTTTTCTAACAAGTTTTCCTCTAAAATCAATTTTATCTTTGGTTTGGTGCGTATTGTTGTCAGTCTGTAAAAGTGCTGTGCTACTCGGACAACATCATTCCCAGCAGCGACCTGGGAGTCCAAGATGCATCCAGACATCCTCCCCATGCTGTTCCCAAATCATTTTGGTGGTGTTTCCATCAATTTATGACCTTTTCCTATGAACCAGACACCCTCCTCTCTTCAGCAGGGGGTGCCTGGTTTAATGCTCGGTACTGCTATTGACTTTCATTGTGTTTGGGTGCTTGGTAGAGCATCCGAGCATCCCGAGGTGTTCTACTCGTGCTCGACCAACACTAATCAGGAGTTCTTCCTCACAGTCAAGAAAGTTGCTGCCAACCATTTTCTCCAGTTTCAGGAAACTTCTCCTGGCTTTTAATATTGATGACCTATCCTCAGAATCGGTCATCAATATTAGATCGGCGGGGGTCTGACACCCGGCACCCCCACCAATAAGCTATATGAAGGGAAGGAGCATGCAGTGCGCGTGTGCTATCTCCCTTCTCTCTTCCTGCTCACCATAGACATAGCAGCAGCTAGCAGGAAGAGAGAAGGGAGATGGCACTCCCGTGCTGTGCGAGCCTTCCCTTCATATAGCTGATTGGGGGAACTGGGTGTTGGACCCCCGCCGATTTTATATTGATGACCTATCCTGAGTATATTTAAAGTCCAGAGAACCCCTTTAACTTAGCTTGGACCATATCTACAACTAGCCAGTTGAGTATATTACTGGATGTACTAACAGCCCTGGCACCACCAATATCAGCTCTTCTTTTGTATATACAGAGCTAAAAAAACATTTAGTAACTCTGCCTTTTCCTTATTTTCAGTGACCATCCCCCCTTTTCCATTATTTATTGAACCTACCTGCCCTGACCTTGTTTTTTTTATCATTTATATATTTAAATAATTTTTGGGGGAATTTTTTATCTTTTTTGTCACCTTCTTTTTGTTTTGTATTTTTGTAGATTTAACCCCTTCAGGACGCAGGGCGTACCGGTACGCCCTATTTCCCGAGTCCTTAAGGACTCAGGGCGTACCGGTACGTCCTAAGTTTAAATCGAGATTCCGGCGCCGCGGGGGTTAATCGGAACGGAATGCCGGCTGAAATCATTCAGCCGGCATCCCGTAACAACGCAGGGGGGGGTCATTTGACCCCCCGTATCGGCGATCGCAGAAAACCGCAGGTCAATTCAGACCTGCGGTTTTCTGCGTATCCGGTCCATTCGGGTGTCCTGTGACCCGATGAACCGGAAAAACACTGTGATCGGTGGCGTGATTACACACCACCAATCACAGTGCGAAGATTTGCAGAGGCGGTGCTGGCCCTGGTGCTGAACACTGCTGTCCAGGGTGCTGATTGGTGCAGGGGAGAGAGGCGCGAGATTCAAACTTCCTGCGCTCCTCTCTCCCCTCCTCTTCCTGTTCTGCACGAGCACCCGGCAGCATCGTCCAGCACCAGCTCCTGTGTCCCCCTAATCGGCATCCATCACCCTCCTGCACCCATCGCCACCCAGGTAGGTTAGGGTCAGTGAGGGAGAGGCACTGTTAGGCAGGGAAAGAAGGAAAAAGTTAGTTAGGAAAAAAAAAAAAAAAGCACTTTTATTCCAAATTTTCTTTGATCCATCTATCCGACCCCAGACCCCCCCCTGACACTTGCCCCCCCCTACCAGCCCCCCACCACCCCCAGCCCCCCCACCTCCCCCTCACCACCACTTTTTTTTTTTTCTGCGTGCGCTGACTGGTCGGCACTTTTTAGCGTCCGTCCACTGTTAGCACATCGCCCACCCCACTGCTGATCAGCGTTGTACCGCTGATCAGCAAGTTTGAACTTTTTTTTTTTCCTAACACTTGCCCTTTTTTTTTTGCCTTTTTTTAGTACGCGAACACCCGTTGCCCCCACACACACGCACATATAATAAAGTTTTCCACACACGCACACCTACACGCACACACACCCATGGCCCGCCGGATGTTCTCGGCCGAGGAGGCATACGCCCAGATTGCCTCCGACTCTGAGAGCCCCAGTGAGGATGAGGATGACCCCACATTCCTTTTATCATCCGCATCCTCCTCATCATCATCGGATGACGATGAGCCACCAAGGCGGCGGAGACGCCGCCAGGCGGAGCCAGGGGCCCCACATGCTAGGGATCCTGTGGCCCACCCTAGTACGAGCCGCCCTGGGGTTCGTACTGGTTTCCCGGCCCACCAAATAAGTTCACCGGAGCCCCCTGCTGATGAACTTAGCTGGTGTCCCCCAGTGGACTTTGAGCCTGAGATTCCGGATTTTGCTGGCAATCCTGGAATCCAGATTCCCACAGTGGGGTTTACTGAAATAGACTATTTTAGTTTTTTTTTCAGTAACCCACTGGTGAATCTGATGGTGGAGCAGACGAATCTGTACGCCCAACAGTTCGTCGCTCAAAACCCAGGCTCATTTTTGGCTAGACCCGGTGGCTGGACGCCGGTCAGTGCAGCCGAAATGAGGACATTTTGGGGCCTCGTGCTGCATATGGGTCTAGTCCAAAAACCCAGTGTCAGGCAATACTGGAGTGGGGACATCCTGTACCAGACCCCACTGTACAGTATGGTCATGACACGTCCCCGGTTTGAGGCCATCCGGAAATGTCTGCATTATTCCGATAATGCAGCATGTCCACCCCGAGGTGATCCTGCCTATGACCGGCTGTATAAGATACGGCCGGCCATCGATCACTTTGGGTCCAAAATCATGGAGGCCTACGTACCTGGAAGGGAGGTTGCGGTTGATGAGTCTCTCGTTGCGTTCAAGGGGAGACTCAGTTTCCGCCAATACATTCCCACAAAGCGGGAGAGGTATGGCGTGAAGCTATACAGGGTACACTTACAAATTTCGTGTGTACGAGGGGCGAGATTCCCGTATTCAACCCCCAGAATGTCCCCCCACTCTGGGTGTTAGCGGGAAACTCGTGTGGGACCTTATGTACCCACTGCTGGATAATGGTTACCACTTGTACGTGGACAACTTTTATACCAGCATTCCCTTGTTCAGGTCCCTTGCCGCCAGATCCACGTTCGCTTGTGGGACCGTGCGGAAAAATCAACGCGGCCTCCCTTCCTACCCCCTCCAGGTACCTATCCCCAGGGGTGAGACCCGTGCACTTACCAGTGGAAACCTGTTGCTGGTCAGGTATAAGGACAAGAGGGATGTCCTTATGCTGTCCACAATCCACGGTAACGGCACCACCCCAGTCTCTGTGCGAGGTACCACGGCAACGGTCCTCAAGCCCGATTGTATCGTCGACTACAATCGGTATATGGGAGGAGTTGATCTCTCTGATCAAGTCCTCAAGCCATATAACGCCATGCGCAAAACCCGGGCATGGTACAAAAAAGTTGCGGTCTACTTGGTACAGGTTGCCATGTACAACTCTTTTGTACTATCCCGAAGCGCTGGCAGCACAGGGACATTCCTCCAATTCTATGAGGCAGTCCTCAAGGCCCTGATCTTTTCGGACCGGGAAAGAGCAGGCCGGAGTACCTCGGGAACTGGAGGCGCCCGGATCGTCCCTGGCCAACACTTTCCAGGTGTGGTCCCCCATACTGGAAAGAAGGGACGAACCCAAAAAAAGTGCAGAGTGTGTCGCAGGAGGGGGATACGGAAGGACACCACCACTCAGTGCGACACGTGCCCGGATCATCCGGGCCTCTGCGTTATCGATTGCTTCAGGGAGTATCACACTTCCATGGAGTACTAAATTTTTATAATCCCCAACAGTTCACTAGAGAACATAAAACACTATGGCTCTCAGACTTTGGAGACACGGAAACAATTTTTTTTCCCAAAAAAAATATTAGTTTTAGTGCAGGCATCCTCAAACTGCGGCCCTCCAGATGTTGTAAAACTATAACTCCCAGCATGGCCAAGCAACCTACAGCCATCAGCAGGGCATGGTGGGAATTGTAGTTTTACAACATCTGGAGGGCCGCAGTTTTAGGATGCCTGCTTAGTGTCTCCAAAGTCTGAGAGCCATACATATTGGGCATCGTCGCGTGCGTAAAAGTCGTCGCTATAAAAATAACTTTTGACCAAACGCCTCGGATGAACGTTGTTAAAAATATAAAATAAAAACGGTGCCAAAACACCAATTTTTGGGCAAAATTTCCATTTGAATCCTTTTTGCCGGTAATAAAGCAAGGGTTAACAGCCAAACAAAACTCAATATTTATGGCCCTGATTCTGTAGTTTGCAGAAACACCCCATATGTGGTCGTAAATGGCTATATAGCCGCACGGCAGGGCATAGAACTAAGGGAACGCCATACGGTTTCTGGAAGGCAGATTTTGATGGACAGTTTTTATTTGGACACCATGTCCCATTAGAAGCCCCCCTGATGTAGCCTAGACTAGAAACTCCAAAAAAGTGACCCCATCTAAGAAACTACACCCCTCAAGGTATTCAAAAGTTACTTTACAAACTATGTTAACCCTTTAGGTGTTCCACAAAACTAAATAGCGAATGTAGAAACAATTTTAGAATTACATTTTTTTGTTACATTGCCTCAAAAAAGAGTAATATAGAGCAACCAAAAATCATATTTACCCCTAAAATAGTCCCAAAACAACAACCACCTTATCCCGTAGTTTCCTAGATGGGGTCACTTTTATGGAGTTTCTACTCTAGGGGGGCATCAGGGGGCTTGAAAGGGTACATGGTGTAAATAAACCAGTCCTGCAAAATCTGCCTTCCAAAAACCATATGGCGTTCCCCTTCTTCTATGTCCTGCCGTTTAGCCAAATAGTAGTTTACGACCACATATGGGGTGTTTCTGCAAACGACAGAATCAGGGCAACCCATTTTGAGTTTTGTTTGTCTGTTAACCCATTTTTTCCAGTAATAAAGTAAGGGTTAAATTGGAAAGTTTTCCAAAAAATACAAATTTCGAAATTGTTTCTCCATCTGCCATTAACTCTTGTGGAACACCTAAAGGGCTAACAAAGTTTGTAAACCCAGTTTTGAATACCTTGAGGGGTGTACTTTCTTAGATGGAGTCACTTTTTTGGAATTTCTATTCAAGGGGTGCAACAGGGGGCTTCAAATGGGACATGGTATAAACAAAACCAGTCCTGCAAAATCTGCCTTCCAAAACCCATATGGTGTTCCCCTCCTTCTATGCGCTCCTGTTCGGCCAAACAGTAGTTTACGACCACATATGGGGTGTTTCTGCAAACTACAGAATCAGGGCAACCCATTTAGTGTTTTGTTTGGCAGTTAACCCTTGTTTTACTCCTGGGAAAAATTGATTATATTGGAAAATTTTCCAAAAAATAGAAATTTCGAAATTGTTTCTCCATCTGCCATTAACTCTTGTGGAACACCTAAAGGGTTAACAAAGTTTGTAAACCCAGTTTTGAATACCTTGAGGGGTGTACTTTCTTAGATGGAGTCACTTTTTTGGAATTTCTATTCAAGGGGTGCAACAGGGGGCTTCAAATGGGACATGGTATAAACAAAACCAGTCCTGCAAAATCTGCCTTCCAAAACCCATATGGTGTTCCCCTCCTTCTATGCGCTCCTGTTCGGCCAAACAGTAGTTTACGACCACATATGGGGTGTTTCTGCAAACTACAGAATCAGGGCAACCCATTTAGTGTTTTGTTTGGCAGTTAACCCTTGTTTTACTCCTGGAAAAAATTGATTATATTGGAAAATTTTCCAAAAAATAGAAATTTCGAAATTGTTTCTCCATCTGCCATTAACTCTTGTGGAACACCTAAAGGGTTAACGAAGTTTGTAAACCCAGTTTTGAATACCTTGAGGGGTGTACTTTCTTAGATGGAGTCACTTTTTTGGAATTTCTATTCAAGGGGTGCAACAGGGGGCTTCAAATGGGACATGGTATAAACAAAACCAGTCCTGCAAAATCTGCCTTCCAAAACCCATATGGTGTTCCCCTCCTTCTATGCGCTCCTGTTCGGCCAAACAGTAGTTTACGACCACATATGGGGTGTTTCTGCAAACTACAGAATCAGGGCAACCCATTTAGTGTTTTATTTGGCAGTTAACCCTTGTTTTACTCCTGGAAAAAATTGATTATATTGGAAAATTTTCCAAAAAATAGAAATTTCGAAATTGTTTCTCCATCTGCCATTAACTCTTGTGGAACACCTAAAGGGTTAACAAAGTTTGTAAACCCAGTTTTAAATACCTTGAGGGGTGTACTTTCTTAGATGGAGTCACTTTTTTGGAATTTCTATTCAAGGGGTGCAACAGGGGGCTTCAAATGGGACATGGTATAAACAAAACCAGTCCTGCAAAATCTGCCTTCCAAAACCCATATGGTGTTCCCCTCCTTCTATGCGCTCCTGTTCAGCCAAACAGTAGTTTACAACCACATATGGGGTGTTTCTGCAAACTACAGAATCAGGGCAACCCATTTAGTGTTTTGTTTGGCAGTTAACCCTTGTTTTACTCCTGGAGAAAATAGATTATATTGGAAAATTTTCAAAAAAATAGAAATTTTAAAATTGTTTCTCAATCTGCCATTAACTCTTGTGGAAGATCTAAAGGGTTAATAAAGTTTGAAAAAACAGTTTTGAATACCTTGAGGGGTGTAGTTTCTAGAATGGGGTCATTTTTGGGAGGTTTCTATTATCTAAGCCTCACAATATGACTTCAAACCTGAACTGGTCCATAAAAAGTGGGATTTTGAAGATTTCTGAAAAATTTCAAAATTTGCTTCTAAACTTCTAAGCCTTGTAACATCCCCAAAAAATAAAATATCATTCCCAAAATGCTACAAACATGAATTAGACATATGGGGAATGTAAAGTCATCACCATTTTTGGGGGTATTACTATGTATTACAGAAGTATAGAAACTGAAACTTTGAAATTTGCTAATTTTTCAAAAAAAATTGTAAAAATTGTATTTTTTTATGCAAAAAAATTAACTTTTTGGACCCAATTTTAGCAGTGTCATGAAGTACAATATGTGACGAAAAAACAATCTCAGAACGGCCTGGGTAAGTCAAAGCGTTTTAAAGTTATGAGCACTTAAAGTGACACTGGTCAGATTTGCAAAAAATGGCCAAGTCCTTAAAGTGAAATAGGGCTGAGTCCTTAAGGGGTTAATCTTTTTTTTTTTTTCTGATTTTATTAAGCTTTTTGTGAATTTTAAAGACTACAGCTGGCCCCTCAGATTTGCCTTTTTTAAATGCCTTTGTTTTGCCATTTACAGTATTGCCCTTTTTACAGTAGCTGTAAGCTTTAGAGGGGTTCATTTTAGCCGTTTATACATGTTACCTATAGGAATACATTTTTTAGAACAGTTACCCAATGTGGATTTAAAGCTCTTCAATTTATCCTCAGTATTATTATGTGACAGTAGCTGCTCCCAGTCTGTGCCCTGAAATGCTGCCCTCAACCCGGGGAAATTGGCCTTTTTAAAATTCAGTCTTGTTGCTCTCCCGGCCAGAGTTAGTTTTTTACAGTACATGGGGAATATAATTATATTGTGGTTATTATCATCTAGTGTTTAATGAACAGTACATTTCCAACAAGCTCTACTTCATTAGAAATTACCAGATTCAACAGAGCAGCTGCCCTATTGTGATCTTCTACAAACTGGCCTATAAAGTGGTCCTGAAGGAAGTTGAGCAATCTTCTCCCCTTTGTACTTGATGCACTCGACCCCAGTCAATTTCCGGGAAGTTAAAATCTCCCATCATGACCATTGTACCAGTCTGTGCAGACCGCTCTATTTGGTTATAGAGCTGAACTTCTATCTCCTCCGTGACGTTAGGGGGTCTATAGATTACACCAAGTATTATTTTTTTGGAGTGTATTTCCCATAAGGTTTTAGCATCCTCACCTACACTTTCCTCTCTCTACACTTGCCTTCAGATCACTCTTCACATACAGGCAAATGCCACTGCCTTTTCTATTGACCCTGTCTTTTCTAAAGAGTGTAAAACCCTGAAGATGAATAGCCCAGTCATGTGAAGAGTCCAGCCACAACCAACTAAATGTGTTCCTCTAGTACCATAGACTCCAGCTCCCCCATTTTACTTGCTGGACTTCTAGCATTTGTGGACATACATTTAAAGGGGTTGTCTCAATTCAGCCAATGGAAATTATCATGTAGAGAAAGTGAATACAAGCCACTTACTAATGTATTGTGATTGTCCATATTGAATCTTTGCTGTCTGGATTCATTTTTCCATTGCATTATACACAGCTTGATTCCATGGTTATGACCACCCTGCAATCCAGCAGCGGTGGCTGTGCTTGCATAATATTGGAAAAAGAGCAGGTCTTTCTGTTGACTGGGACTACAGGAGTGCGCATAGTCCAGCACTTTTTTCTGTAGTGTGCAAGCGCGGCCATCGCTGATGGATTGCAGCGTAACCATGGAAGTGAGACGTGTATTATGTGATGGAAAAATGAATCCAGCCAGCAAAGGGGGCAATATGGACAATCACAGTAAATTAGTAAGTGCCTTGTGTTCATTTTCTCTACATGATAAATGCTATTTGCTGCAGTGAGAGGACCCCTTTAATTTCCCACAATCAGTTCTCGGAAAGTGAATATCTGGGATTTTTTGGTACCTTGGTTTATATTGTTGGTTTGTAACAGACACATGTTACCAGCAGCTTTGTTTTTCATGGGTCTAAAGTTCCACCCAGTCACCTTCCTACTTTCCTCACTATTCCCAGCCCCCACTAAATCCCCACTGTCCCCTCCTATAGCCCACTCTCTATCTACACTATCTACCCCTTATTGGTATGACTCCTCTCCCTTCAGATCCTAATATAAAAGCTCCTCCACCATCTAACCATGTTTTCCCCCAGCACAGCTGCACTTTGCCCATTAAGGTCCAGCTCATCCTTACTGTAGAGCCTGTAGCCGACAGAGAAGTCAGACCAGTTTTCAATGAACCCAAACTCTTCCTTTCTGTACCAGCTTCAGAGCCACTTATTTAACTCTCTAAGCTCCCACTGTTTCTCTAGTAACACTCGTGGCACTAGTAGTATTTTAGAAAAAAAACTCTTGGCGCACCTGGAATTGAGCTTTATCCTAGTTCCCAGAAATAATATTTAAGGAGCTCCCAACTCCCCCTGACTTTGACAGAGGGAGATGGAAGGTCCTTATAAATTATTAATGTGTACTCAGCCCCATGCAGTAATCTGGCTATCCAATACGCAATATGTCAAACCCGAGCACCCGGAAGACAACACACTGTTTGGCATTCATGGTCTCAGCAACAGATGACCCTGTTTGCCTGCCTAATAAAGGAGTCTCCTACCACCAGCACCTGCCTGACCTTTGCTGCACTCCTCTTCCCATCCTTCCGTCAGTGGTCACCCTCTTGGTTGCTGCAGTGTTGCTGGCCCTGAACTTTTATTTCTAATATCAGCCAAACAGGCATGATTGATCCACCCTCATGCTTAATAGTTGTCCCCTTTTTTCTCCAAACTACCTTTTTTTATTGTGGCCAAAGAGTTCTGTTTTAACCTCATTGGTCCACGGGGCTTGTTTCCGAAATGTATCAGGTTTGAATAGATGTTCTTTTGTAAACTACTGACGCTGAAGTTTGTAGTGAGGATGCAAGAGAGGTTTTATGCTGATGACTCTTCCATGAAAGCCATATTTCTGCATGTGTAGCTGAACATTAGAGCAATGTACCACCACTCTAGATTCTTCTAATTCTTACTGAAGGTCTTTTGCAATCAAGCATACATTGTTATTAGCCTTTCTGGCAATCCTACGAGCAACTGTTCGTGCTAACTGTCATCCTTTATTTTTTTTTTTTTTTTTTTTTTTTTCTTAATTACATTTCGAACTGAGGAAATGTTAAAAAGCTTTGCCATCTTCTTATAGCCTTCTCCTGCTTTGTGGGCCTCAAGCATTTTTATTCAAATTTTTGTGTTTGGCAGCTGTATGGTTAGAGGAGTTAGTGTATTTATAAGGCTTTGAAATTTGCATCACCTGGCCTTTTCTAACGATAATTGAGAACAATCCTTAACCCTAACAGGCTACTTACGGTCTGAGACCTCTGTCAAAGTTATCTGAGTGCTCAAATCTCCTTGGTTTCCCATACGTCTGCAAGGTACTCCTTTGCTTCCTTTGCTGGCTGGATTCATTTTTCCATCACATTATCCACTGCTTGTTTCCATGGTTATGACCACCCTACAATCCATCAGTGGTGGTCATGCTTTCACACTATAGGAAAAAGCACCAGCCTATGTGCGCTCCCACATTCCAGGCCAGCAAATAGGCCGGCGCTTCTTCCTATAGTGTGCAAGCACGTCCACGACTTATGGATTGCAGGGTGGTCCTAACCATGGAAACGAACAGTGTATAATGTGATGGAAAAATGAATGCAGCCAGCAAAGGAGGCAATATGGACAATCACAATACATTAGTAAGTGCTTTGTATTAACATTGTCTACATGATAAATGCCATTTGCTGTAGTAAGACAACCCCTTTAACTGTTCACAGTAACAGTAATTTTGACCAGGGATGCCTAAACTTTGGCATGCCACTGTATTCAGCAAGGTCAGGTTCTTTAGAAAAACCTTTCTGGACACCAGATTACAATCCTATCCTCCGTCTACAATACTCTGATAGTGGCTGATAGCAGAGAACAACGTTGATGTAATTTGGAAAACTGTTCGATAAAATTTTTGCCTTAGGGCTCTTTCACACTTGCGTTGTTCTTTTGTTCCGACATAGAGTTCCGTCGTCGGGGCTCTATGCCGGAAGAATCCTGATCAGTTTTATCCTAATGCATTCTGAATGGAGTGAAATCCATTCAGGATGCATCAGGATGTCTTCAGTTCAGCATGCTGCGCTTTTTGCTCTGGCCAAAAATCCCGAACACTTGCCGTAAGGCCGGATCCGGAATTAATGCCCATTGAAAGGCATTGATCCGGATCTGGCCTTAAGCGAAACGTTGTTTCGGCGCATTGCCGGATCCGACATTTAGCTTTTTCTCAATGGTTACCATGGCTGCCGGGACGCTAAAGTCCTGGCAGCCATGGTAAAGTGTAGCGGGGAGCGGGGGAGCAGCATACTTACTAGACGGATCCGTCTTCAAATGCTTTCAGTACACTTGCATTTTTCCGGATCCGGCGTGTAATTCCGGCAAGTGGAGTACACGCTGGATCCGGACAATGCAAGTGTGAAAGAGGCCAAACTTTGAGCGACTACTTGAGTGAGAAGACTAACGAGGTAAGGAATATGGTTGACCCAATATGGTTGCCTATGAGAAGATATTAGAAGGAAGGTGGAGGTGTTGTAACTTTTGTTAGAGATACAGCCCTCCTGTTGCTCCTACCATTACCTAGTGACAGCCAGCAAGGCCAGGACCTTCATGAAAACCTTCCTCAACACTTGATTTTACCTGTGTGCCAAATTCAGGGTCTAATGGTTCAGACATTGGAATGCATATAGGCAAACAAACAACAGATAAAGCAGGGTCACCTAGCAAATAATATTAAACAGCACAGTGAAAGGTATGGTCTAATACCTAGGGTTTATGTCTGTAGTACTGGTGGTCTAGGACAGTGAAGGGGTTACTGTCCATATACTCAGTGATCTGTGGCAGTAAAACTATTTGAGTCCCTGGTTATTCAGAGCACTGGAAGGGTTAATGTCAATACTCCTGACAATCTAGGCCGTAAGGAGGTTAATTTCAGAATCCTTGGTAGTGTAGTGCAGTAAAGATGTTGATGTATCACCTCTGGTGGTCAAGGCAATAAAGGGGTTAAAGTAATTTTCCTAAACTTTTGATATTGATCGGCTGAGGGGGTCCAAAACTTGGGACCCTCACCAATCAGCTGTTTAAAAAGGCCATGGTGAGCACCACAATATCTTTCCAGGCCAGTGACGTCAGTTTAATTGGTTGTATTACCCAACCGCTTGAGCAATGAGAAGTACAAAATCAGAAATGTATGGGTTCTAACCACGTAAACCTTTAACAAGCTGATGCTCTGAACCAGAATTAAATGTTGGTGTCAAACCTCCATGGTCGTAGTCGGTAGTGTTTATAAATAAAACAAATCTGTCCTTACGTGAATGATTGAAGTCAATATTATTTCCCTGAGCAACCAACCATCTACTGAAATGTGCAGAAACTTCAACTTTACATCACATTCTTCTTCTTTTGGTGACAATGGACACACCTGTACTTTCATGTCAATGTTCTCAGCATGCCTCAGCAGAGCAGGACGTCACTTTTCAGCCTATTAACACAATCATTTGCCCTGAAGAACATATCTACACAATGTGTCACAGGACCCGATACGGTGAATATCTAAGCAAGATGTATAAATATTTTTCTCAGATGGAACAATTGATAGAAGTATCGTAGGGTGTCACCCCCAGCAATGACACACATGGGTAGTCACTGACTAAGCATAAAACCCCTGGCAGTGAACCTTCTGCCTTGGTGTGAGGCTGCTGATACGAGACATCATGAAGACTTCACAGCTCTGTCTTCTTCTTCTTCTGTTCTTTGGGGCATTTTTCGGTCGTATAGGTAAGCCAAATATGGATGACGCCAAAATCCATTTATGAATTAGAATTTTTACACTTCTTTTTGTAACACTTGTTTATACTTCATTTGGGGTATTTTTTTTTTTTTTTATCACACTACCTTAATAGCTGTCTAGGTCAACCCACTAAAAATAATTATAATGTTTTAATGATAGGGTCTTACTATTACAGTACAAAAGAATAACACAGATCTGCTGAAAGGCTGTAATTATATAGTAGTAGTCACAGTGTGATGAAAGCCTGCCCTATCATCCTGCTTAGTTTATGTAGCTCCTAGACATTGTCTTTTTGCTACAGTGCGGTTTTATTGTTTGTACCTAGTAAAAGTCATATTACTTTGTTTTATTATTAACGAGCTTATTTGTTTATGATTATGAAGTCATTTTTGTTATGATCATTATCACTAGCAAAGGAATTATATTTTATTAGTTACTTTCATTGTTATTGTTATTTAGTAGTAAGAATCTTAATTGCTGTTAGAGTTGAGCGAACACCTGGATGTTCGGGTTCGAGAAGTTCGGCCGAACATCCCGGAAATGTTCGGGTTCGGGATCCGAACCCGATCCGAACTTCGTCCCGAACCCGAACCCCATTGAAGTCAATGGGGACCCGAACTTTTCGGCACTAAAAAGGCTGTAAAACAGCCCAGGAAAGAGCTAGAGGGCTGCAAAAGGCAGCAACATGTAGGTAAATCCCCTGCAAACAAATGTGGATAGGGAAATGAATTAAAATAAAAATTAAATAAATAAAAATTAACCAAAATCAATTGGAGAGAGGTTCCATAGCAGAGAATCTGGCTTCCCGTCACCCACCACTGGAACAGTCCATTCTCAGATATTTAGGCCCCGGCACCCAGGCAGAGGAGAGAGGTCCCGTAACAGAGAATCTGTCTTCATGTCAGCAGAGAATTAGTCTGCATGTCATAGCAGAGAATGAGGCTTCACGTCAGCCACCACTGCAACAGTCCATTGGCATATATTTAGGCCCAGCACCCAGGCAGAGGAGGGAGGTCCCGTAACAGAGAATCTGTCTTCATGTCAGCAGAGAATTAGTCTGCATGTCATAGCAGAGAATGAGGCTTCACGTCAGCCACCACTGCAACAGTCCATTGGCATATATTTAGGCCCAGCACACACACAGGCAGAGGAGAGAGGTCCCGTAACAGAGAATCTGGCTTCATGTCAGCAGAGAATCAGTCTGCATGTCATAGCAGAGAATGAGGCTTCACGTCAGCCACCACTGCAACAGTCCATTGGCATATATTTAGGCCCAGCACACACACAGGCAGAGGAGAGAGGTCCCGTAACAGAGAATCTGGCTTCATGTCAGCAGAGAATCAGTCTGCATGTCATAGCAGAGAATGAGGCTTCACGTCAGCCACCACTGCAACAGTCCATTGGCATATATTTAGGCCCAGCACCCAGGCAGAGGAGGGAGGTCCCGTAACAGAGAATCTGTCTTCATGTCAGCAGAGAATTAGTCTGCATGTCATAGCAGAGAATGAGGCTTCACGTCAGCCACCACTGCAACAGTCCATTGGCATATATTTAGGCCCAGCACACACACAGGCAGAGGAGAGAGGTCCCGTAACAGAGAATCTGGCTTCATGTCAGCAGAGAATCAGTCTGCATGTCATAGCAGAGAATGAGGCTTCACGTCACCCACCACTGCAACAGTCCATTGGCATATATTTAGGCCTAGCACACAGGCAGAGCAGAGAGGTCCCGTAACAGACAATCTGGCTTCATGTCAGCAGAGAATCAGTCTGCATGTCATAGCAGAGAATCAGGCTTCACGTCACCCACCACTGCAACAGTCCATTGGCATATATTTAGGCCTAGCACACAGGCAGAGCAGAGAGGTCCCGTAACAGACAATCTGGCTTCATGACAGCAGAGAATTAGTCTGCATGTCATAGCAGAGAATGAGGCTTCACGTCAGCCACCACTGCAACAGTCCATTGGCATATATTTAGGCCCAGCACCCAGGCAGAGGAGAGAGGTCCCGTAACAGACAATCTGGCTTCATGTCAGCAGAGAATTAGTCTGCATGTCATAGCAGAGAATCAGGCTTCACGTCAGCCACCACTGCAACAGTCCATTGTCATAAATTTAGGCCCAGCACCCAGGCAGAGGAGAGAGGTCCCGTAACAGACAATCTGGCTTCATGTCAGCAGAGAATTAGTCTGCATGTCATAGCAGAGAATGAGGCTTCACGTCAGCCACCACTGCAACAGTCCATTGGCATATATTTAGGCCTAGCACACAGGCAGAGCAGAGAGGTCCCGTAACAGACAATCTGGCTTCATGACAGCAGAGAATCAGTCTGCATGTCATAGCAGAGAATCAGGCTTCACGTCAGCCACCACTGCAACAGTCCATTGTCATAAATTTAGGCCCAGCACCCAGGCAGAGGAGAGAGGTCCCGTAACAGAGAATCTGGCTTCATGTCAGCAGAGAATCAGTCTTCATATCATAGCAGAGAATCAGGCTTCACGTCACCCACCACTGTAAGAGTCAATTTTCATAAATTTAGGCCCAGAACCCAGGCAGAGGAGAAAGGTCCCGTAACAGACAATCTGGCTTCATGTCAGCAGAGAATCAGTCTTCATATCATAGCCTAGAATCAGGCTTCACGTCACCCACCACTGTAAGAGTCAATTTTCATAAATTTAGGCCCAGAACCCAGGCAGAGGAGAAAGGTCCCGTAACAGACAATCTGGCTTCATGTCAGCAGAGAATCAGTCTTCATATCATAGCAGAGAATCAGGCTTCACGTCACCCACCACTGCAACAGTCAATTGTCATAAATTTAGGCCCAGCACCCAGGCAGAGGAGAGAGCTCCCGTAACAGAGGATCTGGCTTCATGTCAGCAGAGAATCAGTCTGCATGTCATAGCAGAGAATGAGGCTTCACGTCACCCACCACTGCAACAGTCCATTGGCATATATTTAGGCCTAGCACACAGGCAGAGCAGAGAGGTCCCGTAACAGACAATCTGGCTTCATGTCAGCAGAGAATCAGTCTGCATGTCATAGCAGAGAATGAGGCTTCACGTCACCCACCACTGCAACAGTCCATTGGCATATATTTAGGCCTAGCACACAGGCAGAGCAGAGAGGTCCCGTAACAGACAATCTGGCTTCATGACAGCAGAGAATCAGTCTGCATGTCATAGCAGAGAATGAGGCTTCACGTCACCCACCACTGCAACAGTCCATTGGCATATATTTAGGCCTAGCACACAGGCAGAGCAGAGAGGTCCCGTAACAGACAATCTGGCTTCATGTCAGCAGAGAATCAGTCTGCATGTCATAGCAGAGAATGAGGCTTCACGTCACCCACCACTGCAACAGTCCATTGGCATATATTTAGGCCTAGCACACAGGCAGAGCAGAGAGGTCCCGTAACAGACAATCTGGCTTCATGACAGCAGAGAATCAGTCTGCATGTCATAGCAGAGAATGAGGCTTCACGTCACCCACCACTGCAACAGTCCATTGGCATATATTTAGGCCTAGCACACAGGCAGAGCAGAGAGGTCCCGTAACAGACAATCTGGCTTCATGTCAGCAGAGAATCAGTCTGCATGTCATAGCAGAGAATGAGGCTTCACGTCACCCACCACTGCAACAGTCCATTGGCATATATTTAGGCCTAGCACACAGGCAGAGCAGAGAGGTCCCGTAACAGACAATCTGGCTTCATGACAGCAGAGAATCAGTCTGCATGTCATAGCAGAGAATGAGGCTTCACGTCACCCACCACTGCAACAGTCCATTGGCATATATTTAGGCCTAGCACACAGGCAGAGCAGAGAGGTCCCGTAACAGACAATCTGGCTTCATGACAGCAGAGAATCAGTCTGCATGTCATAGCAGAGAATGAGGCTTCACGTCACCCACCACTGCAACAGTCCATTGGCATATATTTAGGCCTAGCACACAGGCAGAGCAGAGAGGTCCCGTAACAGACAATCTGGCTTCATGTCAGCAGAGAATCAGTCTGCATGTCATAGCAGAGAATGAGGCTTCACGTCACCCACCACTGCAACAGTCCATTGGCATATATTTAGGCCTAGCACACAGGCAGAGCAGAGAGGTCCCGTAACAGACGATCTGGCTTCATGTCAGCAGAGAATCAGTCTGCATGTCATAGCAGAGAATCAGGCTTCACGTCAGCCACCACTGCAACAGTCCATGGTCATAAATTTAGGCCCAGCACCCAGGCAGAGGAGAGAGGTCCCGTAACAGACAATCTGGCTTCATGTCAGCAGAGAATTAGTCTGCATGTCATAGCAGAGAATCAGGCTTCATGTCAGCCACCACTGCAACAGTCCATTGGCATATATTTAGGCCTAGCACACAGGCAGAGGAGAGGTTCATTCAACTTTGGGTAGCATCGCAATATAATGGTAAAATGAAAATAAAAATAGGATTGAATGAGGAAGTGCCCTGGAGTCCAATAATATATGGTTATGGGGAGGTAGTTAATGTCTAATCTGGACAAGGGACGGACAGGTCCTGTGGGATCCATGCCTGGTTCATTTTTATGAACGTCAGCTTGTCCACATTGGCTGTAGACAGGCGGCTGCGTTTGTCTGTAATGACGCCCCCTGCCGTGCTGAATACACGTTCAGACAAAACGCTGGCTGCCGGGCAGGCCAGCACCTCCAAGGCATAAAAGGCTAGCTCTGGCCACGTGGACAATTTAGAGACCCAGAAGTTGAATGGGGCCGAACCATCAGTCAGTACGTGGAGGGGTGTGCACACGTACTGTTCCACCATGTTAGTGAAATGTTGCCTCCTGCTAACACGTTGCGTATCAGGTGGTGGTGCAGTTAGCTGTGGCGTGTTGACAAAAGTTTTCCACATCTCTGCCATGCTAACCCTGCCCTCAGAGGAGCTGGCCGTGACACAGCTGCCTTGGCGACCTCTTGCTCCTCCTCTGCCTTGGCCTTGGGCTTCCACTTGTTCCCCTGTGACATTTGGGAATGCTCTCAGTAGCGCGTCTACCAACGTGCGCTTGTACTCGCGCATCTTCCTATCACGCTCCAGTGCAGGAAGTAAGGTGGGCACATTGTCTTTGTAGCGTGGATCCAGCAGGGTGGCAACCCAGTAGTCCGCACAGGTTAAAATGTGGGCAACTCTGCTGTCGTTGCGCAGGCACTGCAGCATGTAGTCGCTCATGTGTGCCAGGCTGCCCAGGGGTAAGGACAAGCTGTCCTCTGTGGGAGGCGTATCGTCATCGTCCTGCCTTTCCCCCAGCCACGCACCAGTGATGGACCCGAGCTGCGTTGGGTGCCACCCCGCTGTGACCATGCTTCATCCTCATCCTCCTCCACCTCCTCCTCATCCTCGTCCTCCTCGTCCTCCAGTAGTGGGCCCTGGCTGGCCACATTTGTACCTGGCCTCTGCTGTTGCAAAAAACCTCCCTCTGAGTCACTTCGAAGAGACTGGCCTGAAAGTGCTAAAAATGACCCCTCTTCCTCATCCTCCTCCTCCTCCTCCTGGGCCACCTCCTGTTCCATCATCGCCCTAAGTGTTTTCTCAAGGAGACATAGAAGTGGTATTGTAACGCTGATAACGGTGTCATCGCCACTGGCCATGTTGGTGGAGTACTCGAAACAGCGCAACAGGGCACACAGGTCTCGCATGGAGGCCCAGTCATTGGTGGTGAAGTGGTGCTGTTCTGTAGTGCGACTGACCCGTGCGTGCTGCAGCTGAAACTCCACTATGGCCTGCTGCTGCTCGCACAGTCTGTCCAGCATGTGCAAGGTGGAGTTCCACCTGGTGGGCACGTCGCATATGAGGCGGTGAGCGGGAAGGCCGAAGTTACGCTGTAGCGCAGACAGGCGAGCAGCGGCAGGATGTGAACGCCGGAAGCGCGAACAGACGGCCCGCACTTTATGCAGCAGCTCTGACATGTCGGGGTAGTTGTGAATGAACTTCTGCACCACCAAATTCAGCACATGCGCCAAGCAAGGGATGTGCGTCAAATTGGCTAGTCCCAGAGCTGCAACGAGATTTCGCCCATTATCACACACCACCAGGCCGGGCTTGAGGCTCACCGGCAGCAACCACTCGTCGGTCTGTTGTTCAATACCCCGCCACAACTCCTGTGCGGTGTGGGGCCTGTCCCCCAAACATATGAGTTTCAGAATGGCCTGCTGACGTTTACCCCGGGCTGTGCTGAAGTTGGTGGTGAAGGTGTGTGGCTGACTGGATGAGCAGGTGGAAGAAGAGGAGGAGGAAGCCGAGAAGGAGGAGGTGGCAACAGGAGGCAAAGAATGTTGCCCTGCGATCCTTGGCGGCGGCAGGACGTGCGCCAAACAGCTCTCCGCCTGGGGCCCAGCTGCCACTACATTTACCCAGTGTGCAGTTAGGGAGATATAGCGTCCCTGGCCGTGCTTACTGGTCCACGTATCTGTGGTTAGGTGGACCTTGCTACAGATGGCGTTGCGCAGTGCACACTTGATTTTATCGGATACTTGGTTGTGCAGGGAAGGCACGGCTCTCTTGGAGAAGTAGTGCCGGCTGGGAACAACATACTGTGGGACAGCAAGCGACATGAGCTGTTTGAAGCTGTCTGTGTCCACCAGCCTAAATGACAGCATTTCATAGGCCAGTAGTTTAGAAATGCTGGCATTCAGGGCCAGGGATCGAGGGTGGCTAGGTGGGAATTTACGCTTTCTATCAAATGTTTGTGAGATGGAGAGCTGAACGCTGGCGTGTGACATGGTTGAGACGCTTGGTGACGGAGGTGGTGGTGGTGGTGTTGGTGGTACATCCCCTGTTTGCTGGGCGGCAGGTGCCAACGTTCCTCCAGAGGCGGAGGAAGAGGCCGAGGCGGCAGCAGCAGAATAGGCCGAGGCGGCAGCAGCAGAAGAGGTAGCAGGGGGAGCCTGAGTGACTTCCTTGGTTTTAAGGTGTTTACTCCACTGCAGTTCATGCTTTGCATGCAGGTGCCTGGTCATGCAGGTTGTGCTCAGGTTCAGAACGTTAATGCCTCGCTTCAGGCTCTGATGGCACAGCGTGCAAACCACTCGGGTCTTGTCGTCAGCACATTGTTTGAAGAAGTGCCATGCCAGGGAACTCCTTGAAGCTGCCTTTGGGGTGCTCGGTCCCAGATGGCGGCGGTCAGTAGCAGGCGGAGTCTCTTGGCGGCGGGTGTTCTGCTTTTGCCCACTGCTCCCTCTTTTGCTACGCTGTTGGCTCGGTCTCACCACTGCCTCTTCCTCCGAACTGTGAAAGTCAGTGGCACGACCTTCATTCCATGTGGGGTCTAGGACCTCATCGTCCCCTGCATCGTCTTCCACCCAGTCTTGATCCCTGACCTCCTGTTCAGTCTGCACACTGCAGAAAGACGCAGCAGTTGGCACCTGTGTTTCGTCATCATCAGAGACATGCTGAGGTGGTATTCCCATGTCCTCATCATCAGGAAACATAAGTGGTTGTGCGTCAGTGCATTCTATGTCTTTCACCGCTGGGGAAGGGCTAGGTGGATGCCCTTGGGAAACCCTGCCAGCGGAGTCTTCAAACAGCATAAGAGACTGCTGCATAACTTGAGGCTGAGACAGTTTCCCTGGTATGCATGGGGGTGATGTGACAGACTGATGGGGTTGGTTTTCAGGCGCCATCTGTGCGCTTTCTGCAGAAGACTGGGTGGGAGATAATGTGAACGTGCTGGATCCACTGTCGGCCACCCAATTGACTAATGCCTGTACCTGCTCAGGCCTTACCATCCTTAGAACGGCATTGGGCCCCACCATATATCGCTGTAAATTCTGGCGGCTACTGGGACCTGAGGTAGTTGGTACACTAGGACGTGTGGATGTGGCAGAACGGCCACGTCCTCTCCCAGCACCAGAGGGTCCACTAACACCACCACGACCATGTCCACGTCCGCGTCCCTTACTAGATGTTTTTCTCATTGTTATGGTTCACCACAACAACAAATATATTATTTGGCCCAATGTATTGTATTCAAATTCAGCGGGATATAAATTTGAGGCCTAGTATTTAGGCGCTGGGTGACCGGTATGGATTTAGTGACAGAATTAGACTTGGAAATGCACAGAAGCGTGTGTGTGAAGTTATTCTGAATGACCCTATGTGCACCTTCAATATTATATACCCTTTTAGGGATAGATTTCAAATAGCTCTGATATAGCAGAAACCACTAAATTATGAAATTGCTAAATTGGGAATTGTACTTCAACCCAGAACAAAAAATGTGCTTTGACGGACACTAAATATCTTGCCCAGCAACAACAGTACACCGGTGGGTAACGAGAGATTTAGAGGGAATTAAATTTGAGGCCTAGTATTTAGGCGCTGGGTCACCGGTATGGATTTAGTGACAGAATTAGACTTGGAAATACACAGTAGCGGGTGTGTGTGAAGTTATTCTGAATGACCCTATGTGCACCTTCAATATTATATACCCTTTTAGGGATAGATTTCAAATAGCTCTGATATAGCAGAAACCACTAAATTATGAAATTGCTAAATTGGGAATTGTACTTCAACCCAGAACAAAAAATGTGCTTTGACGGACACTAAATATCTTGCCCAGCAACAACAGTACAGCGGTGGGTAACGAGAGATTTAGAGGGAATTAAATTTGAGGCCTAGTATTTAGGCGCTGGGTCACCGGTATGGATTTAGTGACAGAATTAGACTTGGAAATGCACAGAAGCGTGTGTGTGAAGTTATTCTGAATGACCCTATGTGCACCTTCAATATTATATACCCTTTTAGGGATAGATTTCAAATAGCTCTGATATAGCAGAAACCACTAAATTATGAAATTGCTAAATTGGGAATTGTACTTCAACCCAGAACAAAAAATGTGCTTTGACGGACACTAAATATCTTGCCCAGCAACAACAGTACAGCGGTGGGTAACGAGAGATTTAGAGGGATTTAAATTTGAGGCCTAGTATTTAGGCGCTGGGTCACCGGTATGGATTTAGTGACAGAATTAGACTTGGAAATGCACAGAAGCGTGTGTGTGAAGTTATTCTGAATGACCCTATGTGCACCTTCAATATTATATACCCTTTTAGGGATAGATTTCAAATAGCTCTGATATAGCAGAAACCACTAAATTATGAAATTGCTAAATTGGGAATTGTACTTCAACCCAGAACAAAAAATGTGCTTTGACGGACACTAAATATCTTGCCCAGCAACAACAGTACACCGGTGGGTAACGAGAGATTTAGAGGGAATTAAATTTGAGGCCTAGTATTTAGGCGCTGGGTCACCGGTATGGATTTAGTGACAGAATTAGACTTGGAAATACACAGTAGCGGGTGTGTGTGAAGTTATTCTGAATGACCCTATGTGCACCTTCAATATTATATACCCTTTTAGGGATAGATTTCAAATAGCTCTGATATAGCAGAAACCACTAAATTATGAAATTGCTAAATTGGGAATTGTACTTCAACCCAGAACAAAAAATGTGCTTTGACGGACACTAAATATCTTGCCCAGCAACAACAGTACAGCGGTGGGTAACGAGAGATTTAGAGGGAATTAAATTTGAGGCCTAGTATTTAGGCGCTGGGTCACCGGTATGGATTTAGTGACAGAATTAGACTTGGAAATGCACAGAAGCGTGTGTGTGAAGTTATTCTGAATGACCCTATGTGCACCTTCAATATTATATACCCTTTTAGGGATAGATTTCAAATAGCTCTGATATAGCAGAAACCACTAAATTATGAAATTGCTAAATTGGGAATTGTACTTCAACCCAGAACAAAAAATGTGCTTTGACGGACACTAAATATCTTGCCCAGCAACAACAGTACAGCGGTGGGTAACGAGAGATTTAGAGGGATTTAAATTTGAGGCCTAGTATTTAGGCGCTGGGTCACCGGTATGGATTTAGTGACAGAATTAGACTTGGAAATGCACAGAAGCGTGTGTGTGAAGTTATTCTGAATGACCCTATGTGCACCTTCAATATTATATACCCTTTTAGGGATAGATTTCAAATAGCTCTGATATAGCAGAAACCACTAAATTATGAAATTGCTAAATTGGGAATTGTACTTCAACCCAGAACAAAAAATGTGCTTTGACGGACACTAAATATCTTGCCCAGCAACAACAGTACAGCGGTGGGTAACGAGAGATTTAGAGGGAATTAAATTTGAGGCCTAGTATTTAGGCGCTGGGTCACCGGTATGGATTTAGTGACAGAATTAGACTTGGAAATACACAGTAGCGGGTGTGTGTGAAGTTATTCTGAATGACCCTATGTGCACCTTCAATATTATATACCCTTTTAGGGATAGATTTCAAATAGCTCTGATATAGCAGAAACCACTAAATTATGAAATTGCTAAATTGGGAATTGTACTTCAACCCAGAACAAAAAATGTGCTTTGACGGACACTAAATATCTTGCCCAGCAACAACAGTACAGCGGTGGGTAACGAGAGATTTAGAGGGAATTAAATTTGAGGCCTAGTATTTAGGCGCTGGGTCACCGGTATGGATTTAGTGACAGAATTAGACTTGGAAATACACAGTAGCGGGTGTGTGTGAAGTTACTCTGAATGACCCTATGTGCACCTTCAATATTATATACCCTTTTTGGGATAGATTTCAAAGAGCTCTGATATAGCAGGAACCACTAAATTATGAAATTGCTAAATTGAGAATTGTATTTCAACCCAGAACAAGAAATGTGCTTGAACGGACACTAAATAACTCGCCCAGCTACAGCACTAGGGACAGATTTAGCTGGATATAAATTTGAGGCCTAGTATTTAGGCGCTGGGTGACCGGTATGGATTTAGTGACAGAATTAGACTGGGATATGGCCAAAAAATGAACAGACTATTGCTGGTTAAATGCACTTGGTGTGACAGCTTCACCCTGATGTAGGCTTTAGCCAAAAAACAACCACACCATTGAGGGTTAAATGCACTTGGTGACAGGCGCAGCTTGCCCCTGATTTTGTATATGGCCAAAAAATGAACAGACTATTGCTGGTTAAATGCACTTGGTGTGACAGCTTCACCCTGATGTAGGCTTTAGCCAAAAAACAACCACACCATTGAGGGTTAAATGCACTTGGTGACAGGCGCAGCTTGCCCCTGATTTTGTATATGGCCAAAAAATGAACAGACTATTGCTGGTTAAATGCACTTGGTGTGACAGCTTCACCCTGATGTAGGCTTTAGCCAAAAAACAACCACACCATTGAGGGTTAAATGCACTTGGTGACAGGCGCAGCTTGCCCCTGATTTTGTATATGGCCAAAAAATGAACAGACTATTGCTGGTTAAATGCACTTGGTGTGACAGCTTCACCCTGATGTAGGCTTTAGCCAAAAAACAACCACACCATTGAGGGTTAAATGCACTTGGTCGCAGCTTGTGCTGGCGCACCACAAGACACAAAATGGCCGCCGATCACCCCAGAAAAATGAGACTGACAAACGGTCTGTGCAGCCTAAAAA
Source organism: Bufo gargarizans (assembly GCF_014858855.1). Classification (NCBI taxonomy): domain Eukaryota; kingdom Metazoa; phylum Chordata; class Amphibia; order Anura; family Bufonidae; genus Bufo; species Bufo gargarizans. The sequence continues at coordinate 14,100,685 of NC_058088.1, forward strand.
CAGTGAGCAATTGAGGATCAGCAGCTCAATGATCCACAGCTGCAGATCGATCAGTTAATCAAGTCCTTTGGAGGAGTTAATCTGCCTAATCTCGCCCTACTGTCGCAGCCGCAACCTCTCCCTACGCTAATCAGAGCAGAGTGACGGGCGGCGCTATGTGACTCCAGCTTAAATAGAGGCTGGGTCACATGGTGCTCTGGCCAATCACAGCCATGCCAATAGTAGGCATGGCTGTGATGGCCTCTTGGGGCAAGTAGTATGACGCTTGTTGATTGGCTGCTTTGCAGCCTTTCAAAAAGCGCCAAGAAAGCGTCACAAAAGCGCCAAGAAAGCGACGAACACCGAACCCGAACCCGGACTTTTACGAAAATGTCCGGGTTCGGGTCCGTGTCACGGACACCCCAAAATTCGGTACGAACCCGAACTATACAGTTCGAGTTCGCTCATCCCTAATTGCTGTAATTATCGCTATTATCATCGTTATTATTATTAGTGGTAGTAAGACATAATTGGTGACAGACTATAGTGTTATCTCGGCAACAGGAAGTATTATTACTATCTTATGATTATTATTTAGTTATCAGGACAAATATTATTATCTTCATCATTTTTATTATTATTATTATTATTATTATTATTATTAGTGGGGGTGGTAGTGATAGAATGTTATGAATAGTGAATAATAATTATTATTGTTACTATTATTCAATGATAGATTATTGTTATGTTATTATATTTTATTAGTGGTAACATTATGATTGGTGACAGAATATGATATTTTCTTAGCATCATCATCATTATTATTATTTTTATTATTATTATTATTATTATTATTTGTAGTAGTGTAATATGAACAGTGAGTCTCTATAAGACACTGCAGAATTTGCTGCAACTTTATAAGTGAAGGGAAACTTTGGAGCAGATTTACTGATATTGTCTGAAAGTAGACTGGACAGTCTTAAACCTTGGACTACATGCACACGGACGTATTTTTTTTCTGTGTCCGTTCAGTTTTTTTTGCGGATAGGATGCGGACCCACTCATTTTAATGGGTCTGCAAAAAATGCGGACAGCACACCGTGTGCTGTCCGCATCAGTATGTCAGTTCCGTAGCCCCCCCAAAAAAATAGAACATGTCCTATTCTTGTCCGTTTTAGGCATTGTTACAATGGATCCGCAAAAAAAAAAAAAAGAATGGCATACAGATTTGCGGACTGCAAAACACATACGGTCGTGTGCATGTAGCCTTTTTCACATGTCAATGTTTTGGTCAGTGATTTCCATCAGTGATTGTGAGCCCAAACCAGGTATATGGGAAAGATCTGCACCTGTTCTGTGTTTAGAACCGCACCTGGTTTTGGCTCAAAATCACTGACCAAACACTGAAGTGTGAAGGAGAAGTTAGGGCTCATGCACACGACCGTTGTTGTTTTGCGGTCCATTTTTCACAGATCCGTTGTTCCGTTCGTGAGTTTTTTTTCTCTGATTTAAGTCCTCTTCCGTTCCGCTATTCCACAAAACATATCTGCATAATTTCCGTATGCTATCTGTTTTTTGCGGATCGGAAACAAAAAAAGTTACCGTATTTTTTGCTTTATAAGACGCACCTGATGATAAGACGCACCTAGGTTTTTGAGGAGGAAAATAAGAAAAAAATATTTTGAACCAAAACGGGTGCTTTTGGTAGGTTTTGAACTAATGGTGGTCTGTGGATGACACTGTTATAAATAATCTGTGGATGACACACTGTTATGGGGGATCTGTGGATGACACTGCTATAGGGGGATCTGTGGACGACGCACTGTTATGGGGATCTGTAAAGGACACAGTTATGGGAGGATCTGTGGATGACGCACTGTTATAGGAGGATCTGTGGATGACGCACTGTTATGGGGGGATCTGTGGATCTGTGGATGATGCACTGTTATGGGGGATCTGTGGATGACACACTGTTATGGGGGGATCTGTGGATCTGTGGATGATGCACTGTTATGGGGGATCTGTGGATGATGCACTGTTATGGGAGGATCTGAGGATGACACACTGTTATGGGGGATCTGTGGATGATGCACTGTTATGGGAGGATCTGAGGATGACACACTGTTATAGGGGATCTGTGGATTACACTGATGGGGGATCTGTGGATTACACTGATGGGGGCTCTGTGGATTACACTTATGGGGCTCTGTGGATTACACTTATGGGGCTCTGTGGATGACACTTATGTCATCCACAGATCCCCATAAGTGTCATCTACAGATCCCCCATCAGATGCATCAATGTGGAGGGAGGAGGCGGAGACACTTATGGCGGGCCCGGTGCAGTGATTCTACTCTAATACACCGGGCCCCGCAGCTGTTGAGTACATTCAATCCGAATGGGTCTGCAATTACTGTACTGTACTTTCTGTAGTACCTTATGTATAGCATTGAGACGGCGCAGACCCGCAGCTCCCTCTGTCATGCGCCGCCTGCCCCGCTTGCCGCAGCGTCCTCCTCATGCGCCGTCTGCCCTCCTGCCTGCTTATCTCACTTTATGAATTAACAGGCAGGCAGGGCAGGTGGCGCATGAGGAGGGAGCTGGGGCCTGTGGCGCATGACCGAAGGAGCTGCCGATCTGCGCCGTATTAATGCTATACATAAGGTACTACAGTAAGTACAGTACAGTAATTGCGGACCCATTTGGATTGAATGTACTTAACAGCTGCGGGGCCCGGTGTATTAGAGTAGAGTCACTGCACCGGGCCCCGCCATGAGTGTCTCCGCCTCCTCCCTCCACACTGATACTTCGCTGGCCGCGCTGTGCAGCATAGCGGCCAGCGAAGTATCCGCTTTATAAGTCGCATGGCCATTACGTTCGTGTGCATGAGCCCTGCACCAGATGTATCATAGTGGCCTATGCTGGATGACAAATCTGCCCCATCTTAAAAGGCAATGGACACCTTCGGAGCAATTTTTATGGTTGCATTTACTCATTTTGGGGTAATTTTTTTTTTTTCAATTAGTGTTTATTAAAAATGTTAGGCCAGTCTGTTTGCAAGTTGTCTCTTTCAATTTTCTTTGAATCCCGTCATCTGATGGCTTATATGTGGTTGTTATCTCTGACCTCATAAACACTTAATATAGCCCAATTCGTATCAAGCCGATACGAATATGGCTTAAATAAGCGTTTATAAGGTCAGGACATAAGAGATAAGAGCTACACATGAGCTGTCAGTTGATTGGATTCAAATAAAACAGAAAGCAACAGCTTGCAAGCAGACTGATTTTTAACCCCTGCCTCTCAGAACTGGCTGACCATTTTTAATAAACACCAATTGAATAACCCAAAATTCGTAAAATATAATCATTAAAAAGTTTTACATAGCCTTTAAACAATTTAGGCCAAAAGTTTACGCCACTTGTAAGTTGGCTTAGTTTTACTCTAAAAACGTGCAAAAATGTTGGCACATCGGGGGGGGGGGGGGCATATTTAAGCCACGCCCCTTCCCCATGAAGCCACACCCTTAGTTGGACAAAGCATTAAAAAGGTTAGAAAAGTGTCTAAAACACTGGATAAATGCAGTGGAAAGCTCGGATGCCAGTTTTTTATGCAAATTGCCCATTATTTTGGTGTAAATTGTGTAGAATTATTACTTCATAGTCATTGTTTTGTAAAATCATATTTATGTTTAAAAGGGGTTGTCCGGGTTCAGAGCTGAACCCGGACATACCTCCATTTTCACCCAGGCAGCCCCCCTGACTTGAGCATCGGGTAAGTTCATGCTCCGATGCTCTCCTTTGTCCTGCGCTAAATTGCACAGGGCAAAGGCATTTTTAGGAGTTCCGGTGATGTACCAGGGCTCTCCATGGGGCTGCCAGGAAGCACGGTGACGTCACGGGCACTAATGGGCAGACTTTAGCGCTGCTCTAGCCAGTAAAACGGCTAGGGCAGCGCTAAAGCCTGCCCATCAGAGCCGGTGATATCACCGAACGCACTGCCGGGCGGAGGTTTCGGCCCGGCAGTGTGTTATAATAAACAAAAGAGCCCTTGCCCTGCGCGATCTAGCACAGGGCAAGAGAGCGCATCGGAGCATGAGATGCTCCGATGCAAACCTCACAGATCCTGCCTGGGTGAAAATAAGAATATGTCCGGGTTCAGCTCTGAACCCGGATAACCCCTTTAAGGAAGCTAATAAGATTAGTGGGTTCAAAATAGAAAACTCTTCCTAGTATGAGTGTCATAAGAATATAAAACTGTTATCAAGCAGAGCAATATGTACTAAACCTTTAAAACTTGGGACAACATATGTGCATATATACAATCAGAAGTGACCCCTATGAGGGATGAATGAATCTGACAACCTATGCTTTCCCAACACAGCTCACTAACAGGCATATGTTCTATTAGGTGCCGTGGAGATGTTTCCACCCTTAACTTCCCACCACAACTTTGCACAACACAAATTTTATACAACATTGGGACATACCATTCAAAAACCTCTACAGGCTGCAATTCACATCACAACCACTGGTGGCAGTACATAGATATATATGGCTTATGCGTTTCCTGACAGAGTACCGACAAATGTAAAAGTCTATAATCTCACACCATACATCTCAGGGTAATGTATGCTAAGTCAAGTGGAAGACCAAAGAAGAACATGTCTGTATTTCACTATTTCCAGGAACCTAGTGCCAAAAGGCTGCAATATTAAAAACTGTTCCGTCCATATTTTAGCACGTGACTACCCGGAAGTGTAGCAGCGCATGCACAGGTACTGCTTTAGTAGCAGAAGCAGAGTTTATCCGCTGGTGCAGGATTGTCATGTCCAGATGTGATGTCCAGCTCTGTCAATCAAGCAGCAGGGGGGAGCTTCGCCAGTAGCGGGGGCAGATTCTCACATGTAAAGAACTTGGGGCCCCTCAATCTCTGTAATGGTGCAGCAGGGGGGAGCTTCGCCAGTATCGGGGGCAGCTTCTCACATGTGAAGAACTTGGGGCCCCTCAATCTCTGTAACGGTGCAGCAGGGGGAGCTTCACCAGCAGCGGGGGTAGCTACTCACATGTGAAGAACTTGGGGCCCCTCGATCTCCGAAATGGGGTCTCAGATCTTGGACTCCCACCTAATTTACATTTATTACCTGTCTGATGAATGAGTTCTAAAATGGTGTCTTTTGTACTGAAACGTGGCAGACTACAACCAATCTTAATCCCATTCCTACAGAGCCACACGTTGCTTTTTTCTTCTCCTTGAGACATAACCCCCAGATATCTGACAAGCTGGGTTTTTTCCGTTGTCCATCACCTGCTCAGAACAACAAATTCTTTCTCTGTTACATTAGGGCAGACATCCCAGCCACACCTGCGTGACTTTGCCAATTTTAGATTAGTCTCACTGCCACTCCTATTGCTTCAGTCTCCAGTAGATGACTTCTGCTTTTTGTTAAAAAGAAAAAAAGATTGACGCACTACAACCAGACTGGATTATGGACACGGTAACAGTCACTAACAATAAAAGAAGAGACATTTCAAGAATATTGCATTTTTGCCATATATGTATGACATGCTATACTTCAATATGCTATAATGTCCAAATAAGATTATTTTTAACTAATGCAATGTTTGTTTTATTTTGCAGTTAGTACTAATACCACTAGTCAGGCATCAGTATCACCCACCTCTGTTAGTACAGCAACTATTGCAATAAGTACTGATTCAACTACTTCTTCAACCAATACTACTGCACTCTCTAGTACAGCATTAACTACTTTAGCAACATCCAATACTACCCAACCTACAAACACTGGATCTATGATTACCAGTACTGCATCCACTTCAACAGGCATACTAACTAGTTTAACACCAAATTCAACTCAACCTACAAACCCTGTTACAACTAATACCATAGCATCTACCATCACTGGCTCAACCATTAGTTCTGCCAGTGAAACAATTAATGGTACTACTGCTATTACACAATCAGTTACAACTACTCCTACCACCAGTAACTCCTCTACATCAAATGTCCCTAATAATTTTAGTACAACCGGAACAACTAATGGCACTGCAGCTACTCTACCATTAGCTACGACTAGTCCTACCACCAATAACTCCTCTACATCAACCGTCACTAATAATTTTAGCATATCTGGAACAACCAACAATTCAACAAGTAACATAATCAGTACTAGTCCTGGTACAGGGATAACAACAAATACCAGTTCCTCCATAGCATCTGATGTGAATATGACCACGGTAAGCACTGCCACCTTTTCTGGACCCACTACCCCTAACATTATGCATAACAGTACCATAATAACAGTCAACAGTACATCTGGATCCAGTATCTCCACAGCACCTACTGTCAGCTCTAATGCTACAGTTGTAGCCCCTACTGGATCCACAAATTCTACAACTGGGTCAGCTAATGGTGGTACAAATGGCACCAACAACACCACCGCAGCAACATCAGGATCAACTGGATCAGGCTCATCAGGGAATATTACTCCAGCTACAAGTCCAAGCACTGGTACTTCATTAAATTCAACTGCTACCACAATAACAGTCAACAGCACATCTGGATCCAGTATCTCCACAGCCCCTACTGTCAGCTCTAATGTTACAGTTGTAGCCCCTACTGGATCCACAAATTCTACAACTGGGTCAGCTAACGGTGGTACAAATGGCACCAACAACACTACTACAGCAACATCAGGATCAACTGGATCAGGCTCATCAGGGAATTTTACTACAGCTACAAGTCCAAGCACTGGTACTTCATTAAATTCAACTGCTACCACAATAACAGTCAACAGCACATCTGAAACCAGTATCTCCACAGCCCCTACTGTCAGCTCAAATGTTACAGTTGTAGCCCCTACTGGATCCACAAATTCTACAACTGGGTCAGCTAACGGTGGTACAAATGGCACCGACAACACTACTACAGCAACATCAGGATCAACTAGATCAGGCTCATCAGGGAATTTTACTACAGCTACAAGTCCAAGCACTGGTACTTCATTAAATTCAACTGCTACCACAATAACAGTCAACAGCACATCTGGATCCAGTATCTCCACAGCCCCTACTGTCAGCTCTAATGTTACAGTTGTAGCCCCTACTGGATCCACAAATTCTACAACTGGGTCAGCTAACGGTGGTACAAATGGCACCAACAACACCACTACAGCAACATCAGGATCAACTGGATCAGGCTCATCAGGGAGTATTACTGCAGCTACAAGTTCTAATCCTGGATCAGTCATAACCTCTTCTACAACAGACACCGGTAAGTTACCAAAGTATTTATTGTATGTAACAGTAAAATATCCTTTTCAATGCCATCTCAATGTCGCTCCTTACCCAAATTGGTAATGTCAAAGTGCAGGAATAAATTCTATAGCTGCCAGGAAAGAGTGCCATTTGGTGGTAGAACATTCTGCTTAATTGAGGTGAGGTGTTCATTTATGTACTATATTAAAAAAAATATCATTTATTTTATCTCCATAGGTTCCAATGGAGGCACATCATCTCTAAGCACTATCACCTCTACCCAAACAACCTCAAACCAATCTGCAAGTAAGTACATATAGTATCATATTGCAAGTGGAGGTCTAGTCTATTTTTTTTGTTTCAGCAATTAGATGTAGAAAACAAATTATGTAGGGCGGCCATAATGCAGATACACACTTCCTTCCTGTATGATAGTGCAGCAGGTTGCATGGCTTCATGGCAGCTGAAATGAATTAGACACAGAAAAGACTGCTATAGTCTCCAGGAAGTGATGGACCACAGCTTCCACCCCTAAAGACCATAAGGTGACACGGGAGCTTCATACACATCCTTGTCTGTGTGTATAGTGTTACTAATCTGTCTTATCTAAACCTCCAACAGTATAATAGAGCTATCATTAACTCGACAACCCACTAATGATAGTGAGATGACTCTGCTCATCAAGTCACAGTCTATAGAGCAACAGAAAACAGGAAGTGACTGCTTTAATGGCCACCAAGAAACAAAATAGCAAATAAATGTTTTACTTGAAGATATATAATTATGTATTATAGAATATATAGCTTCGAAGTGTCCTCATGGGTTCACAAAGAATAGTTCTACAACATAGCATGTGTTGGAACACGCCACAATACTTTTTCTCATGAATTTTGTATGAAGCCCTATGAAAAGCCTTTATGTGCATTTGCATGTGCCCAAAGGAACATAGGTTACTATAGGCTATAGTTGAAGTGAATATGGAAGTTATCCAGCATCAGACTCCGCTATGCTGCTGCATTATTAAGTAGGATTGATATATAGAATTGCTATGTTGGTTTCTGAACTTCCGACTTTCTGATATGGGCACACAGCTACAATACAGATTTCTTTTTGTCTTGTAGTTCCTTATTGGGGAATTATTCTTCTTGGACTAGTCTCTTTGTTGGGTGCAGCGCTGATTGCATGTCTAATATGTGGGGTAAGTACCTATATGTTTGTTCAAAGGTGTTTTTACTTGATTCAAATTCAGTACCTTTTCCATCATCGGAATATGAATATGAAGACATAAAAAAAAACATTAGAATGAGGAACACTTGGTTTTTATAAAGCGATGACTGATATGACATAGGTCATCTGTAGACGGGATCAAAAGCAACCAATTCTGCATTTTTCATCTAGTGTCCATTCTTTGCTATGTCTACATGTAACCTCCTCACAGAGGCTGTCTTAATGAGGAGAGACCTTGGGTGTGATCATGGGGTTGCCTATGATCGGACCCCTGTGGTTAAATGTATGCTATTCAATACAAAATACACTGTATATTTTTATATTTTACATGTAAATATTTTTTCCCCGTAGATATTGGCAAGTTGCCGCTCTTCTTCTGCATATGCTGATGCCACTTATTCCACTTATCTCACTCATTATGATTCGTTAAATTCTATGGGACCATCCATAGCGACAGACCCTGAAGGTGGGATAGCAATGAGGGAACATGAGAGACGACCATGAGCCTCCAAAGGAAACCATTACTAAGGATATCACCAATCCAAGAAAGGACAGAATCCCACGTAACATGCTGGTGTAAGCACCACATTATGGACCATGACATTGAAAAAAATCTTCCTGGACAACATTTTTGATGTTGCACTGCTTGCATGATACAATTAGAATATGTATTTTGCAACAGTATTCAATTTGAGTGTAATATTTCTAGTACAATTATGTTTGCATTGAGGTACAGAGATCAATGTGAGGGTTCATAAAGGTTCAACAGGTCAAATGGGGGCAGATTCCTTCACAACCTGCTCCACTGGTTGGCTTCTTTCTTTATGATCTGATCCTCTTCCTGTACTATACAATGTGCTTTGTAGAATGTTTTGAGGTTTCTGCCACAAGATTGCCCGTTTTAAGACTTTGAGCCCCCATTGGGTCTTGCAGGAAAAGTGTTTTAAGATACTCTAAGAGTTGGCTGAATTGATAGGTCTTCCTAAATCTGAAGGTATTTACAAAGCTTGGTCTCATCCTACATATAAGGAACATGCCAGTCCATCTGTATCTAATGCCAAGGGGATGGAGATGTACATTGGTCTACTATGTATCTTGAATCCATTGATTCCATTGCAAATAGCTGACCCAGTCATCAATGACAGTTCTGAAAGATATGGACATATGGAGTAGGGTTTGGAGAGTACTGTTGCATGATAACCTTCATGGTTTGGGAAAGTAGAAACTAAAGGGGTTGTCCAGCAGATAAAGAAAGAAAACAAGCGATAGTCACTTCATTGATCCAACACTGTTCGCGTTCCAATGCTTATCGATAGAGAGGACATGCCCGCTCAACCAGTCAATGGCTGAGGCAGATTATCGCTTTTGACCAGTTATTGTCTGAAAAGGCATTTCTTGCTATTTCCTGTGTGTTGCAGAGACAACGAAGGAGACACCTTCCCAGACACCAACCCGGTAAGCGCTGAAACAGTAGGATTAGTGAACTGAGTATCACTTCTGCTATTTTATTTCTAAACCCACTCTGAGTCCTTAGCCAAAAAGGTTTCCTCCTGTAGGCAACCCTTTAGGTTCTACTCCACCAAGCCTTAAGGCTATCCTGAGACAATACTCTCCACATTTTTATGACTTTCATAGCTTCCACATAAGGTCTAAGATGGCTGAGGCATTTATTTTTTACCTTGCTTATTGGCACTCTGTTTTCTAGCACTGCAGATACCACTATATCCATGAGAGTTTTTAGTGTCCTGCACATTGTGTACTTTTGAGTTTACTTTATATCATCACTTTGTACAGAGGTGCAAAGGCAACAGTTGTGCCTGGACCCTAATGACCTATGGGGCCAATCTGCTACATAATAAGACATCAGTATTTTATGAATGTCGAATGTTACTGTAGGAAAGGAGGACTATGTTTTCATTAGGGATCAAAAGGTTCCACTTACTCACTACAATTTTATCAATTTTATATATTTTTTTAATGAATTGTAAGGGTCTAGTTTAAACAACAGCTACCCATTGTTTGTACATTTGTATATAATGTTATATATTATATTTATTGAAATTACTGTACTATATTTTATATAAAAAATCACTATAAAGATGGCTTAAGCATCATGCATTGCTGTTTTGTTGTGTCTCTATTTCTAAACAAATTACAAATTGAAATAAATTATTGATTTTAAATTTCTGAACAAATTTCTTCTAATGCTGATTAAAGTTCTAAAATAAATAAATAAATAGAGATGAGCTAAGTTTAAAAAAATTTGATTCGGATGTTTCCCTTAATTTTTCCCCAAAAATTTGCTTCATTCTGAATTAATTTGTCACAAGACTCATTAAATCAGCTATATCCCGTCCTGCAGGTGTTCATCATTGTGCATTGCAGAAACATGGATAGCTAGTCCGTTCTGGCAGTGAAGCACTTACTGTGTGTCAGTATGACAGGCAGGTCTCATACAGTATATGGATGTGCGCATCATCGTGCAGGCCACCAACAGTCCTAGCTAGAGATGAGCGAATCAAAGTTGACAAAGTGGAATTCGATCTGAATTTCAGGAAAAATTTGAATTGCACCGAATCCGAATTTCCTCGCACTTCGTGGTAATGAATCACATTTTTCCCTAAAATGACTGCTGCACGTGTTAGGACATGGAGCAAGATACTCTGGGATCACCCACAATGCCATGCATGCAGCCAATCAGAGCCAGCCCTGTGATGTCACAGCCCTATAAATAGTCTCAGCCATCTTGGATTCAGTCATTTAGTGAAGGGAGAGACATCAGCAGGCGCTAGGGACAGTGCTAGAAAAAACGTAATTGTGCTAAAAAAATGATTTAGAAGTTCAGGGAAAGGATACGGAGGAATCATTCCACAGTATTGAAGCAGAACAGGGTTCAGTAGGGGAGGTTACAGCCTGGGTAATAGGAACAATCCTCTTACACCTTGCTGCACTGACTGGGGATCCAAATTGCCATTATACAGCTCTGTAATTCCAGCAAACCCTTCTTGTTATTAGGATGCAAGTGCTGTGTGATACAGCCTTTAACCGGGTTTATTACAAGAAAATATTTCTATGTCTTATTTGCCCTTGTGCGGTGCAGTTATATGTTCTAAAGCATTTTTTGGCTTGTATTAGTGGGAAAAGGGCTTATTAGCCGTTGTGTGGTGAAGTGAGAAAATGACAGCCCTTTCCAGTCAGCTTCCACTGTTCACAAGCGAGGAGTGGGCATGGAAGTCTGACCACTGTGAGGTTTTAAGAAACTTTGAGGAATCAACACAGATAGTGAACGGCGATAACGCTATTATCAGCATCACCATTCCACTTCTATGTATACTCAAACGCTCGCTTCTCACAATTAAGGCCGGCGCTTTGCATGTGGAAGAAGCAAAAATGGTGGTTGACATTGCACACGGTGATAGCCAGACCACCTTCAGTTCGTCTTCTCAGCGCAAATTGGATGATGAGTAGGAGAGGAAGAGCAGGAGGCAGTTGCCTCCGCTACAGAGGGTAGTACCCATTGAAATTGAATTCCATATGTTCAGCGTGGATGGGCAGAAAAGGAGAAAAGGATGAGAAGATTGAGAGTCATACTCCTGATGACGAAAGCGAAGTCTTGCCTGTTGGGACATTATATGCGAGGCCCTGCAGGTGAGCTGACCCTCTAAAAGATTGTAGGTGAGAGCCTGCTGGTGAGCTGACTCTCTAAAACATTTTAAATGAGAGCCTTCAGGTGAGATGACCCTCTAAAAGATTGTGATAAGGGCCTGCTGGTGAGCTGACCCTCTAAAACATATGCAAGGGCCTGCAGGTGAGCTGACCCTGTAAAAGATTGTAGGTGAGGGCCTGCTGGGGAGCTGACTCTTTAAAACATTATATGCAAGGGCCTGCAGGTGAGCTGACCCTCTAAAAGATTGTAGGTGAGGATCTGCTAGTGAGCTGACCCTCTAAAACATTTTATGCGAGGGACTGCAGATGATCTGACCCTCTAAAACATTATACGAGAGGGCCTGCAGGTGAGCTGGCCCTCTAAGAGACCCCCACCCATCCTCCAGCAATCATGGCAGTGGCGCGTGAGCACAGAGGGTCCTCCCAGTCGGACCTTCCTGAGGATGGGCAATGGCACACATAGGTAGCAACTAACTGACTACATAGGATGTCTCGATAGTAGTTGAGTTCATAATCCCTCTCAGAAGGTGGAAAAGAGGCCCAATTTGGACTGGTAGCAAGGCTCTAACATTGTGAAATGGTTATTATGCGGCTGTCACTACTTAAGCAACTCAGAATGCTTCTGGCCATTTGCTGAAGAAAGTCAGAGGGACCCCCTGCCTACATCTCCACTACATAATGCCATGGTCTGCGGCCTTAAGATGTAGGCACCATGTTTCCTGTCCCCTAGACAGCCAGATTTATTAGCATCTGCTCCAGGACGTGACGGAGTGGAATGACATAATTAATGATGAGCGAGCATCAAAGTATTTGGGTGTTCGCCCTGAACACATTGCTATATTCGTGTGCTTGGCCGAGCACCTGAATATAATTGAAGTCAATGGGACACAACCAGGCACTCCCTGCTCGGAAGAGAAGAGGGTGTCTGGTTCATACAAATTTTTTAGAAATTGATGGAAACCCCATCAAAATTGTTTGGCAAAAGCATTAAGAGGATAGCTGGATGTGTCTTACACTAATATTATGTATGACATACAATAGACAACTGGATGAAGAGAAAAGATGGACCTTTTTGGAGACGGCGCTGCTTTATTACTAGTATGGTCTACGCGTTTCAGGGGCGAATGCCCCAGGGAGACCCGTAGTATCGAACACGAACTCAGCAACAAGCAACTTTATCTGGAGCAACATTATCTGAATCTATTTCTTCAACCCTATGTGCGCAATCTTGATAGCTATTTACACGACTCCAGACAACTAATTCAAGAACTAGCCGACATCCCCTGGAAGGACACATATGCTCTGCTAACTATGGCTTTACTCCAGCATACAACATGATCTAGGCATTAGATGCGTAGAAAACACATTAAGGGAAGACCATACACTCAAACCACCACAAGTCCTATTTCTGCTGGAAAAACTATTTTTTTTATTTAAAATGACGGTACATATCATCACTGCCGGGGGACCACGATGGGTACGAAAGTGGCACCGGCTTTTGCTAACATTTTTATGGGCCAATTTGAAAAAATACACGTCTATAACAACCAGAGGAAGGAAATTATCTATTACAAAAGATATATAGATGATGTCTTCATCATCTGGGACGGCAACGAAACTACAACACTAAAATTATATGAAGAACTCAATAATACCAATTGGGGGATCTCTTTCACCCCAAATTTTGACAAAACCCACATAGACTTTTTAGACATTTCAATTACCAACACAAACAACATCCTCACAACACAAATCTTCTTCAAGCAGGTAGACACAAACAGCTACATACACTACAAAAGCTTCCATCACAAAAAATGGCTACAAAACGTGCCATATAGCCAATACAAGCGGGTGAGACGCAATTGTACAGAAGATATAGCTTTCATACATCAAGCTAAAATAATGCAAAAGAGGTTTATAGACAAAGGCTACCCAATAAAGCTCATAAAAAACGCATACAAGAGAAGCCTTGAAAACACGCTAAAGGAATGCCTTACCAGCAAAACCACCAAAAAAGAAGCAACTCAGGTAGAAAGACACCTTAACCTCATCACACAATACAACACATCTAATAATGCTATACGTACAATACTAACAAAACACTGGCATGTCCTGAAACAAGACCCCTATCTGGAAAAAAAATGACCCAAAAAAACCCAATGATTACATACAGAAGAGCCCCCACTATAAAAAGTACCGTGGCCCCAAGCAAACCAAAGCAAAATACTGAGACAAAAAGGAATACTACACACAAAGCAATAGGCAGCTATAAATGTGGCGTAAAACGCTGCCTCTGTTGCAACATTATCACACATAATAGCACTACTTTTTCGTCCACAAAAAATGGCGCCACCTTAAAGATTAAACACCACTTGACATGCCAGAGTAGCTATGTCATATACCTGATCGAATGCGAATGCGGCCTCCAATATGTGGGCCGCACAACACAGCCGCTGCACTGCAGAGTCAACCAACATAGATATAACATACAGAAACAAAATATAAAACATAGTATCTCCAGACACTGTACAACTACAACAGAAAAAAACAAACATGCTATAAAAATCACTCCAATAGACTATATACCCCAAAACCGATACAATAGGTTCAGAAACCTCCAGAGAATAGAAGTCTTCTGGATATTCCAACTGGACACTCTAGTTCCATTTGGACTGAACAAAATCACTGAAACCTGTAACACTTCCCCACTCCACCGCCCCAAAAAATCGCAGCCCTTTCCATCTACATCGATTTGCGCATATACACAAGCATGTACATATAGCTTTACAGATGTATAAGCCCAATGTAGATATATATATTTAAAAAATATATATAAAAAAATAAAAAATTAATAGTATTTTTTTTTTAGGTTTCTTGGGTCCCCAAATTTTTGGGGGATCCCCGCTTTATAAACATTTTTTTTATAAACATTTCTTTTCATCTATATATACTTTTTAAATTATATATACATCTCTATACACGTTTTTTTTAATGTCCTAAACTGTGACAATATAGGCATATAGAGATACAGTTGCAAGAAAAAGTATGTGAACCCTTTGGAATAATATGGATTTCTGCACAAATTGGTCATAAAATGTGATCTGATCTTCATCTAAGTCACAACAATAGACAATCACAGTCTGCTTACACTAATAACACACAAAGAATTAAATGTTACCATGTTTTTATTGAACACACCATGTAAACATTCACAGTGCAGGTGGAAAAAGTATGTGAACCCTTGGATTTAATAACTGGTTGAACCTCCTTTGGCAGCAATAACTTCAACCAAACATTTCCTGTAGTTGCAGATCAGACGTGCACAATGGTCAGGAGTAGGGATGAGCGAACTCGAACTGTATAGTTCGGGTTCGTACCGAATTTTGGGGTGTCCGTGACACGGACCCGAACCCGGACATTTTCGTAAAAGTCCGGGTTCGGGTTCGGTGTTCGTCGCTTTCTTCGCGCTTTTGTGACGCTTTCTTGGCGCTTTTTGAAAGGCTGCAAAGCAGCCAATCAACAAGCGTCATACTACTTGCCCCAAGAGGCCATCACAGCCATGCCTACTATTGGCATGGCTGTGATTGGCCAGAGCACCATGTGACCCAGCCTCTATTTAAGCTGGAGTCACATAGCGCCGCCCGTCACTCTGCTCTGATTAGCGTAGGGAGAGGTTGCGGCTGCGACAGTAGGGCGAGATTAGGCAGATTAACTCCTCCAAAGGACTTGATTAACTGATCGATCTGCAGCTGTGGATCATTGAGCTGCTGATCCTCAATTGCTCACTGTTTTTAGGCTGCCCAGACCGTTTGTCAGTCACATTTTTCTGGGGTGATCGGCGGCCATTTTGTGTCTTGTGGTGCGCCAGCACAAGCTGCGACCAAGTGCATTTAACCCTCAATGGTGTGGTTGTTTTTTGGCTAAAGCCTACATCAGGGTGAAGCTGTCACACCAAGTGCATTTAACCAGCAATAGTCTGTTTTTTTTTTTGGCCATATACTACATCAGGGGCAAGCTGCGCCTGTCACCAAGTGCATTTAACCCTCAATGGTGCGTTTGTTTTTTGGCTAAAGCCTACATCAGGGTGAAGCTGTCACACCAAGTCCATTTAACCAGCAATAGTCTGTTTATTTTTTGGCCATATACTACATCAGGGGCAAGCTGCGCCCGTCACCAAGTGCATTTAACCCTCAGTAGTGTGGTTGGTCAAGCTATCACACCAAGTGCATTTAACCAGCAATAGTCTGTTCATTTTTTGGCCATATACTAAATCAGGGGCAAGCTGCGCCCGTCACCAAGTGCATTTAACCAGCAATAGTCTGTTCATTTTTTGGCCATATACTACATCAGGGGCAAGCTGCGCCCGTCACCAAGTGCATTTAACCCTCAGTAGTGTGGTTGGTCAAGCTGTGACACCAAGTGCATTTAACCAGCAATAGTCTGTTCATTTTTTGGCCATATACTACATCAGGGGCAAGCTGCGCCCATCACCAAGTGCATTTAACCAGCAATAGTGTGGTTATTTTTTGGCCATATCCCAGTCTAATTCTGTCACTAAATCCATACCGGTCACCCAGCGCCTAAATACTAGGCCTCAAATTTATATCCCGCTAAATCTCTCGTTACCGCTGTCCTGTTGTGGCTGGGAAAGTTATTTAGTGTCCGTCAAAGCACATTTTTTGTTCTGGGTTGAAATACAATTCCCAATTTAGCAATTTAAAAATTTAGTGGTTTCTGCTGTATCAGAGCTATTTGAAATCTATCCCTAAAAGGGTATATAATATTCAAGGTGCACATAGGGTCATTCAGAATAACTTCACACACCCGCTACTGTGCATTTCCAAGTCTAATTCTGTCACTAAACCCATACCTGTCACCCAGCGCCTAAATACTAGGCCTCAAATTCATATCCAGCTAAATCTGTCGTTAGTGCTGTAGCTGGGCGAGTTATTTAGTGTCCGTTCAAGCACATTTCTTGTTCTGGGTTGAAATACAATTCCCAATTTAGCAATTTCATAATTTAGTGGTTTCTGCTATATCAGAGCTATTTGAAATCTATCCCTAAAAGGGTATATAATATTCAAGGTGCACATTGGGTCATTCAGAATAACTTCACACACACCCGCTACTGTGTATTTCCAAGTCTAATTCTGTCACTAAACCCATACCTGTCACCCAGCGCCTAAATACTAGGCCTCAAATTTATATCCAGCTAAATCTGTCGTTAGTGCTGTAGCTGGGCGAGTTATTTAGTGTCCGTTCAAGCACATTTCTTGTTCTGGGTTGAAATACAATTCCCAATTTAGCAATTTCATAATTTAGTGGTTTCTGCTATATCAGAGCTATTTGAAATCTATCCCTAAAAGGGTAGATCATATTGAAGGTGCACATAGGGACATTCAGAATAACTTCACACACCCGCTACTGTGCATTTCCAAGTCTAATTCTGTCACTAAACCCATACCTGTCACCCAGCGCCTAAATACTAGGCCTCAAATTTATATCCAGCTAAATCTGTCCTTAGTGCTGTAGCTGGGCGAGTTATTTAGTGTCCGTTCAAGCACATTTCTTGTTCTGGGTTGAAATACAATTCCCAATTTAGCAATTTCATAATTTAGTGGTTTCTGCTATATCAGAGCTATTTGAAATCTATCCCTAAAAGGGTATATAATATTCAAGGTGCACATTGGGTCATTCAGAATAACTTCACACACACCCGCTACTGTGTATTTCCAAGTCTAATTCTGTCACTAAACCCATACCTGTCACCCAGCGCCTAAATACTAGGCCTCAAATTTATATCCTGCTAAATCTCTCGTTAACGCTGTCCTGTTGTGGCTGGGAAAGTTATTTAGTGTCCGTCAAAGCACATTTTTTGTTCTGGGTTGAAATACAATTCCCAATTTAGCAATTTCATAATTTAGTGGTTTCTGCTATATCAGAGCTATTTGAAATCTATCCCTAAAAGGGTATATAATATTCAAGGTGCACATTGGGTCATTCAGAATAACTTCACACACACCCGCTACTGTGTATTTTTAAGTCTAATTCTGTCACTAAACCCATACCTGTCACCCAGCGCCTAAATACTAGGCCTCAAATTTATATCCTGCTAAATCTCTCGTTAACGCTGTCCTGTTGTGGCTGGGAAAGTTATTTAGTGTCCGTCAAAGCACATTTTTTGTTCTGGGTTGAAATACAATTCCCAATTTAGCAATTTCATAATTTAGTGGTTTCTGCTATATCAGAGCTATTTGAAATCTATCCCTAAAAGGGTATATAATATTCAAGGTGCACATTGGGTCATTCAGAATAACTTCACACACACCCGCTACTGTGTATTTCTAAGTCTAATTCTGTCACTAAACCCATACCTGTCACCCAGCGCCTAAATACTAGGCCTCAAATTTATATCCTGCTAAATCTCTCGTTAACGCTGTCCTGTTGTGGCTGGGAAAGTTATTTAGTGTCCGTCAAAGCACATTTTTTGTTCTGGGTTGAAATACAATTCCCAATTTAGCAATTTCATAATTTAGTGGTTTCTGCTATATCAGAGCTATTTGAAATCTATCCCTAAAAGGGTATATAATATTCAAGGTGCACATTGGGTCATTCAGAATAACTTCACACACACCCGCTACTGTGTATTTCTAAGTCTAATTCTGTCACTAAACCCATACCTGTCACCCAGCGCCTAAATACTAGGCCTCAAATTTATATCCTGCTAAATCTCTCGTTAACGCTGTCCTGTTGTGGCTGGGAAAGTTATTTAGTGTCCGTCAAAGCACATTTTTTGTTCTGGGTTGAAATACAATTCCCAATTTAGCAATTTCATAATTTAGTGGTTTCTGCTATATCAGAGCTATTTGAAATCTATCCCTAAAAGGGTATATAATATTCAAGGTGCACATTGGGTCATTCAGAATAACTTCACACACACCCGCTACTGTGTATTTCTAAGTCTAATTCTGTCACTAAACCCATACCTGTCACCCAGCGCCTAAATACTAGGCCTCAAATTTATATCCTGCTAAATCTCTCGTTAACGCTGTCCTGTTGTGGCTGGGAAAGTTATTTAGTGTCCGTCAAAGCACATTTTTTGTTCTGGGTTGAAATACAATTCCCAATTTAGCAATTTCATAATTTAGTGGTTTCTGCTATATCAGAGCTATTTGAAATCTATCCCTAAAAGGGTATATAATATTCAAGGTGCACATTGGGTCATTCAGAATAACTTCACACACACCCGCTACTGTGTATTTCTAAGTCTAATTCTGTCACTAAACCCATACCTGTCACCCAGCGCCTAAATACTAGGCCTCAAATTTATATCCTGCTAAATCTCTCGTTAACGCTGTCCTGTTGTGGCTGGGAAAGTTATTTAGTGTCCGTCAAAGCACATTTTTTGTTCTGGGTTGAAATACAATTCCCAATTTAGCAATTTCATAATTTAGTGGTTTCTGCTATATCAGAGCTATTTGAAATCTATCCCTAAAAGGGTATATAATATTCAAGGTGCACATTGGGTCATTCAGAATAACTTCACACACACACGCTTCTGTGCATTTCCAAGTCTAATTCTGTCACTAAATCCATACCGGTCACCCAGCGCCTAAATACTAGGCCTCAAATTTATATCCTGCTAAATCTCTCGTTAACGCTGTCCTGTTGTGGCTGGGAAAGTTATTTAGTGTCCGTCAAAGCACATTTTTTGTTCTGGGTTGAAATACAATTCCCAATTTAGCAATTTCATAATTTAGTGGTTTCTGCTATATCAGAGCTATTTGAAATCTATCCCTAAAAGGGTATATAATATTCAAGGTGCACATTGGGTCATTCAGAATAACTTCACACACACACGCTTCTGTGCATTTCCAAGTCTAATTCTGTCACTAAATCCATACCGGTCACCCAGCGCCTAAATACTAGGCCTCAAATTTATATCCCGCTGAATTTGAATACAATACATTGGGCCAAATAATATATTTGTTGTTGTGGTGAACCATAACAATGAGAAAAACATCTAGTAAGGGACGCGGACGTGGACATGGTCGTGGTGGTGTTAGTGGACCCTCTGGTGCTGGGAGAGGACGTGGCCGTTCTGCCACATCCACACGTCCTAGTGTACCAACTACCTCAGGTCCCAGTAGCCGCCAGAATTTACAGCGATATATGGTGGGGCCCAATGCCGTTCTAAGGATGGTAAGGCCTGAGCAGGTACAGGCATTAGTCAATTGGGTGGCCGACAGTGGATCCAGCACGTTCACATTATCTCCCACCCAGTCTTCTGCAGAAAGCGCACAGATGGCGCCTGAAAACCAACCCCATCAGTCTGTCACATCACCCCCATGCATACCAGGGAAACTGTCTCAGCCTCAAGTTATGCAGCAGTCTCTTATGCTGTTTGAAGACTCCGCTGGCAGGGTTTCCCAAGGGCATCCACCTAGCCCTTCCCCAGCGGTGAAAGACATAGAATGCACTGACGCACAACCACTTATGTTTCCTGATGATGAGGACATGGGAATACCACCTCAGCATGTCTCTGATGATGACGAAACACAGGTGCCAACTGCTGCGTCTTTCTGCAGTGTGCAGACTGAACAGGAGGTCAGGGATCAAGACTGGGTGGAAGACGATGCAGGGGACGATGAGGTCCTAGACCCCACATGGAATGAAGGTCGTGCCACTGACTTTCACAGTTCGGAGGAAGAGGCAGTGGTGAGACCGAGCCAACAGCGTAGCAAAAGAGGGAGCAGTGGGCAAAAGCAGAACACCCGCCGCCAAGAGACTCCGCCTGCTACTGACCGCCGCCATCTGGGACCGAGCACCCCAAAGGCAGCTTCAAGGAGTTCCCTGGCATGGCACTTCTTCAAACAATGTGCTGACGACAAGACCCGAGTGGTTTGCACGCTGTGCCATCAGAGCCTGAAGCGAGGCATTAACGTTCTGAACCTGAGCACAACCTGCATGACCAGGCACCTGCATGCAAAGCATGAACTGCAGTGGAGTAAACACCTTAAAACCAAGGAAGTCACTCAGGCTCCCCCTGCTACCTCTTCTGCTGCTGCCGCCTCGGCCTATTCTGCTGCTGCCGCCTCGGCCTCTTCCTCCGCCTCTGGAGGAACGTTGGCACCTGCCGCCCAGCAAACAGGGGATGTACCACCAACACCACCACCACCACCTCCGTCACCAAGCGTCTCAACCATGTCACACGCCAGCGTTCAGCTCTCCATCTCACAAACATTTGATAGAAAGCGTAAATTCCCACCTAGCCACCCTCGATCCCTGGCCCTGAATGCCAGCATTTCTAAACTACTGGCCTATGAAATGCTGTCATTTAGGCTGGTGGACACAGACAGCTTCAAACAGCTCATGTCGCTTGCTGTCCCACAGTATGTTGTTCCCAGCCGGCACTACTTCTCCAAGAGAGCCGTGCCTTCCCTGCACAACCAAGTATCCGATAAAATCAAGTGTGCACTGCGCAACGCCATCTGTAGCAAGGTCCACCTAACCACAGATACGTGGACCAGTAAGCACGGCCAGGGACGCTATATCTCCCTAACTGCACACTGGGTAAATGTAGTGGCAGCTGGGCCCCAGGCGGAGAGCTGTTTGGCGCACGTCCTTCCGCCGCCAAGGATCGCAGGGCAACATTCTTTGCCTCCTGTTGCCACCTCCTCCTTCTCGGCTTCCTCCTCCTCTTCTTCCACCTGCTCATCCAGTCAGCCACACACCTTCACCACCAACTTCAGCACAGCCCGGGGTAAACGTCAGCAGGCCATTCTGAAACTCATATGTTTGGGGGACAGGCCCCACACCGCACAGGAGTTGTGGCGGGGTATTGAACAACAGACCGACGAGTGGTTGCTGCCGGTGAGCCTCAAGCCCGGCCTGGTGGTGTGTGATAATGGGCGAAATCTCGTTGCAGCTCTGGGACTAGCCAATTTGACGCACATCCCTTGCTTGGCGCATGTGCTAAATTTGGTGGTGCAGAAGTTCATTCACAACTACCCCGACATGTCAGAGCTGCTGCATAAAGTGCGGGCCGTCTGTTCGCGCTTCCGGTGTTCACATCCTGCTGCTGCTCGCCTGTCTGCGCTACAGTGTAACTTCGGCCTTCCCGCTCACCGCCTCATATGCGACGTGCCCACCAGGTGGAACTCCACCTTGCACATGCTGGACAGACTGTGCGAGCAGCAGCAGGCCATAGTGGAGTTTCAGCTGCAGCACGCACGGGTCAGTCGCACTACAGAACAGCACCACTTCACCACCAATGACTGGGCCTCCATGCGAGACCTGTGTGCCCTGTTGCGCTGTTTCGAGTACTCCACCAACATGGCCAGTGGCGATGACACCGTTATCAGCGTTACAATACCACTTCTATGTCTCCTTGAGAAAACACTTAGGGCGATGATGGAAGAGGAGGTGGCCCAGGAGGAGGAGGAGGAGGAGGAAGAGGGGTCATTTTTAGCACTTTCAGGCCAGTCTCTTCGAAGTGACTCAGAGGGAGGTTTTTGGCAACAGCAGAGGCCAGGTACAAATGTGGCCAGCCAGGGCCCACTACTGGAGGACGAGGAGGACGAGGATGAGGAGGAGGTGGAGGAGGATGAGGATGAAGCATGGTCACAGCGGGGTGGCACCCAACGCAGCTCGGGTCCATCACTGGTGCGTGGCTGGGGGGAAAGGCAGGACGATGACGATACGCCTCCCACAGAGGACAGCTTGTCCTTACCCCTGGGCAGCCTGGCACACATGAGCGACTACATGCTGCAGTGCCTGCGCAACGACAGCAGAGTTGCCCACATTTTAACCTGTGCGGACTACTGGGTTGCCACCCTGCTGGATCCACGCTACAAAGACAATGTGCCCACCTTACTTCCTGCACTGGAGCGTGATAGGAAGATGCGCGAGTACAAGCGCACGTTGGTAGACGCGCTACTGAGAGCATTCCCAAATGTCACAGGGGAACAAGTGGAAGCCCAAGGCCAAGGCAGAGGAGGAGCAAGAGGTCGCCAAGGCAGCTGTGTCACGGCCAGCTCCTCTGAGGGCAGGGTTAGCATGGCAGAGATGTGGAAAACTTTTGTCAACACGCCACAGCTAACTGCACCACCACCTGATACGCAACGTGTTAGCAGGAGGCAACATTTCACTAACATGGTGGAACAGTACGTGTGCACACCAATCCACGTACTGACTGATGGTTCGGCCCCATTCAACTTCTGGGTCTCTAAATTGTCCACGTGGCCAGAGCTAGCCTTTTATGCCTTGGAGGTGCTGGCCTGCCCGGCAGCCAGCGTTTTGTCTGAACGTGTATTCAGCACGGCAGGGGGCGTCATTACAGACAAACGCAGCCGCCTGTCTACAGCCAATGTGGACAAGCTGACGTTCATAAAAATGAACCAGGCATGGATCCCACAGGACCTGTCCGTCCCTTGTCCAGATTAGACATTAACTACCTCCCCATAACCATATATTATTGGACTCCAGGGCACTTCCTCATTCAATCCTATTTTTATTTTCATTTTACCATTATATTGCGAGGCTACCCAAAGTTGAATGAACCTCTCCTCTGCCTGTGTGCTAGGCCTAAATATATGCCAATGGACTGTTGCAGTGGTGGCTGACATGAAGCCTGATTCTCTGCTATGACATGCAGACTAATTCTCTGCTGACATGAAGCCAGATTGTCTGTTACGGGACCTCTCTCCTCTGCCTGGGTGCTGGGCCTAAATTTATGACAATGGACTGTTGCAGTGGTGGCTGACGTGAAGCCTGATTCTCTGCTATGACATGCAGACTGATTCTCTGCTGACATGAAGCCAGATTGTCTGTTACGGGACCTCTCTGCTCTGCCTGTGTGCTAGGCCTAAATATATGCCAATGGACTGTTGCAGTGGTGGGTGACGTGAAGCCTCATTCTCTGCTATGACATGCAGACTGATTCTCTGCTGACATGAAGCCAGATCGTCTGTTACGGGACCTCTCTGCTCTGCCTGTGTGCTAGGCCTAAATATATGCCAATGGACTGTTGCAGTGGTGGGTGACGTGAAGCCTCATTCTCTGCTATGACATGCAGACTAATTCTCTGCTGACATGAAGACAGATTCTCTGTTACGGGACCTCCCTCCTCTGCCTGGGTGCTGGGCCTAAATATATGCCAATGGACTGTTGCAGTGGTGGCTGACGTGAAGCCTCATTCTCTGCTATGACATGCAGACTAATTCTCTGCTGACATGAAGACAGATTCTCTGTTACGGGACCTCTCTCCTCTGCCTGGGTGCCGGGGCCTAAATATCTGAGAATGGACTGTTCCAGTGGTGGGTGACGGGAAGCCAGATTCTCTGCTATGGAACCTCTCTCCAATTGATTTTGGTTAATTTTTATTTATTTAATTTTTATTTTAATTCATTTCCCTATCCACATTTGTTTGCAGGGGATTTACCTACATGTTGCTGCCTTTTGCAGCCCTCTAGCTCTTTCCTGGGCTGTTTTACAGCCTTTTTAGTGCCGAAAAGTTCGGGTCCCCATTGACTTCAATGGGGTTCGGGTTCGGGACGAAGTTCGGATCGGGTTCGGATCCCGAACCCGAACATTTCCGGGATGTTCGGCCGAACTTCTCGAACCCGAACATCCAGGTGTTCGCTCAACTCTAGTCAGGAGTAATTCTAGACCATTCCTCTTTACAGAACTGTTTCAGTTCACCAATATTCTTTGGATGTCTGGTGTGAATCGCTTTCTTGAGGTCATGCCACAGCATCTCAAACAGGTTGAGATCAGGACTCTGACTGGGCCACTCCAGAAGGCGTAGTTTCTTCTGTTTAAGCCATTCTGTTGTTGATTTACTATGCTTTGGGTGGTTGTCCTGTTGCAACACCCATCTTTCGTTGAGCTTCAGCTGGTGGACAGATGGCCTTAATTTCTCCTGCAAAATGTCTTGATACACTTGGAAATTCATTTTTCCTTCAATGATAGCAATCCGTCCAGGCCCTGACACAACAAAGCAGCCCCAAACCATGATGCCCCCACCACCATACTTCACAGTTGGGATGAGGTTTTGATGTTGGTGTGCTGTGCCTCTTTTTCTCCACATAGTGTTGTGTGTTTCTTCCAAACAACTCAACTTTGGTTTCATCTGTCCACAGAATATTTTGCCAGTACTGCTGTGGAACATCCAGGTGCTCTTGTGCAAACTGTAAACGTGCAGCAATGTTTTGTTGGACAGCAGTGGCTTCCTTTGTGGTATTCACCCATGAAATCCATTCTTGTTTAGTGTTTTATGTATTGTAGATTCGCTAACAGGGATGTTAGCATATGCCAGAGACTTTTGTAAGTCTTTAGCTGACACTCTAGGATTATTCTTCACCTCATTGAGCAGTCTGCGCTGTGCTCTTGCAGTCATCTTTACAGGACGGCCACTCCTAGGAAGAGTAGCAGCAGTGTTGAACTTTCTCAATTTATAGACAATTTATCTTACCGTAATTGATGAACAGCAAGGCTTTTGGAGATACTTTTATAACCCTTTCCAGCTTTATGCAAGTCAACAATTCTTAATTGTAGGTCTTCTGAGAGCTCTTTTGTGCGAGGCTTCATTAATATCAGGCAATGCTTCTTGTGAAAAGCAAACCCAGAACTGGTGTGTGTTTTTTATAGGGCAGGGCAGCTGTAACCAACAGCTCCAATGTCATCCCATTGATTGGACTCCAGTTGGCTGACACCTCACTCCAATTAGCTCTTGCAGATGTCATTAGTCTAGGGGTTCACATACTTTTCCAACCTGCACTGTGAATGTTTACATGGTGTGTTCAATAAAAACATGGTAACATTAAATTATTTGTGTGTTATTAGTTTAAGCAGACTGTGTTTGTCTATTGTTGTGACTTAGATTAAGATCAGATCACATTTTATGACCAATTTGTGCAGAAATCCATATCATTCCAAAGGGTTCACTTACTTTTTCTTGCAACTGTATACACATACACGTACTGCCACACAAATCCATCCATGCTGCAGATGGGCGAGGGAAGAACCCCTCTACTTCTTGCTTAATACCGAACAGATCGTAACCCCCCCCCTGCCAGAATCGGGGCTTAAACACCTGTATATATATATATATATATATATATATAATACCCCCCTATTCCTTCCTCCTCTTCCCACTAGTTCCCCCCTACTACCCCACACTCCCCCACACTACCCCACACTCTGAACCAACCACCATTGCGGCACCCGTGCACGCATCACGTGTAAAATATAGTATATATAATATATATAAGATATACCCTAAAATTCAAGTAGCGCAGAATCGCATGTAAGCGCTGAATGCCATCGAGACGCGCACCAGTACGAACTCCGCCCTGAAAAATGGGGCTGCCCATTAGATCATTCACAAAGAACATGTTATGCCTACTCCACTCAAGAGAGCATGTCACAACATACCGCCCACAAACATTGCGTCATGCGATGCTAACTCCGCCCAAAGATCGCGCCAGCGAAACATTGTGTCATGAGATTCTAACTCCGCCCAAAGATCACGTCAGCTAAGACATCCAATACACCTCCTGTGGGCGTTATCCTGGTCACGGATACCTCGTGCACTGCCACCCATGTTCCCTCCCTCTCCCCGCCCCCTCAGTCCATGGATAGCGCGCCCAAATAGAGATAATAAAAGAGACTAACAAACACACCCACAATGTACAGACATTTCTCTCCATATCCCTGAAAAAAACGTATCCCACGGCAACGGGCAAGGACCTGGGCAGCAGCAGCAGAGACCCCCGCAAGCTGGACGGATTTATACCAGCACAAGCGATTCAAAGGAGTTATGACTCATCACAACCCAACACAGTAAGCACAATCAGTGTATTTTTGCAGTCAAATTACAAAACGGTCCTACACACGAGGTGCTGCCTCCTGTCCCGTTTTTTTTTTTTTTTTTGTTTTCCTTTTTACCTATATACAATAGACAACCACACAAAGGCTCTGTGCCAAAAGCCAGGTATGTGAAAGCGATCAATCTACCCATGAGACAGATAACAGCTAGCATACCTTACAATGGCAGCCTTGTGCACCATGAGATATTCCAAACCAGCTCTCATCTGACTGAGAACCAGTAAACCTCAAAGTTATTTTGCATCTGTTGGATGGCTTAGGTGTACCTGCACACCTAGATCAATATCATTAGGTTGACTAAAAGTTTTCTGATTGTCCTAACATAGTATTAAATAACCTTTCTATACAGTTTGGTCATGTAAAAACAAATTTGCATAAACATGGGAATATGGGAAAGACATGCAAATGAGCAGAATCTGCCTTGTTTTTCAGCTGTCACTAATAAGCTTGTCATAAGACTCAGTCTAATATTCTTGTCAGAAGACTATTAAACCAATAGATAGCGCTATTGAGTTATGAACAGCACCTTCTATTGGTTTCATAGTCTTTTGACAAGAATATTAGACTTCTCATAAGACTGTGAAAGCAATAGAGGACGCTGTTCATAACTCAATAGCGCCATCTATTGGTTTTCACAGTCTTATGAAAAAAACAAGGCAGATTCTTGTCACGACCATGTTTATGGCCGTGACTCCTTGGGAGCCGCATACAGTTGCCCACGGTTTGGGTTGTAGTGTCAACCGCAGCTGGAGGCATAATGTTGTTGGCCTCAGGTGCGGTTGCCGCGGACAACAGCTATGTGTGCGGTTCCCTTGGAGTTGTGTGCGCATTTGTATGCACTTTGGTATGTCGGTGTGCACTCTGTGTTACGTGTGGTGTGCACTCACATCTTCCCCTCACTGTGGTTACCCGTGCAACGTTTGGTCGCTCTGTGTACATGTGGTGGCAGTGTCCCGGCCTTCGGGCTGACCCCCAGGACCCGGTTGCCACCCATGTTGTTGCCTGCGGCAACAGCCACAGTGTGTTCGTTATTTGGACACTTCCCCTTTATGTTGTGTTTTCCCTTCTGTGGTATTGGAAGGGTTAACTCCCTTTCTGTGTGTGTGAGTCACGGGGTGTGTCTGATTGTTGGGTGTGGCCTCTTGGCCCTACATAATCTCAGTTGTAGGCAGTAGTCAGTGAGGGTGCTTCAGCCATGCTTGCTGGAGACATCCTCCTGGTTACTTACCAACTGCCAGTGGGGGTCATCCTTCTGGTCATAGCAAATATAATGTCGTTTGGTGTCTAGAAGATGTGTTTGGTTTTATGCTTGTTCATTGCACCTATGGTCCTGGGTTCCCGTGTGATGTGTGTTGTGTGCTGAGTCCTTTTGTTGGTGAATAGCAGTACTTCCACATGGGTTCCAGGCTTTGTGTCTGTGGCAGGGGAGTGTTATGCTTGTGGCAAGTACCTGCCATTGCCATAGGTTGTATTTGTGCTCCCTTCCTTGCAGCTTGGCCAGTGAGACTCCTGTTCCTCCGTATCCTGAAGGAACAGGTTGTCTTACCCTGACTCCTAGTCCAGGGACCGGTCGGAGGGTGAGTTAGGGCTCCGAGGTTCCTGAGCATGGGTCCTCCTACCTTAAAGGTCGGCCCATGCAGCTAGGAGTTAGGGTCAGGTTAGGGACGCGATAGGAGGTGACCTGCTCCCTAATCCTGTTGTCCTGGTCAAGCAGCGACTATCTTCAACCATCGCACGGCTGAGGGTTTCCCCCATCCTCAGCCGTGACAATTCTGCTCATTTGCATGTCTTTCCTGTATGTCCATGTTTATGCAAATGAGTTTTTACATGACAAAATTGTATAGAAAGGTTATTGAATATTATGTTAGGACAATCGGAAAACTTTTTGGCGCCCTAATGATTTTGATATAGGTGTGCAGGTCCACCCAAGCCATCCAACAGATGCAAAATAACTTAGAGGTTTACTGGTTCTCAGTCAGATGAGATTTGGTTTGGAATGTCTCATAGGGCATGAGGCTGACATTGTAAGGTATGCTGGCTGTTATCTGTCTCATAGATGGCTTGTACATACCTGGCTTTTGGCATATAGCCTTTGTGTGGTTGTCTATTGTATGTCGTACATAATAGGAGTCTAAGATGCATCCAGCTACCCTCTTCATGCTGTTGCCAAACCATTTTGATGGGGTTTACATCAATTTCAAACCTTTTTTTATGAACCAGACACCCTCTTTTCTTCCGAGCAGGGGGTGCCTGGGGTTCTCCAATTGACTTCCATTGTATTTAATTGTATTCGAGCACCCAAATTATTCAGCCAAGCACTCGGATACGTCGAGCAAAACGATGCTCGAGCTGAACAGCAGTTCAGCCGAGCATACTCGCACATCACTAGACATAATTCATCCCGTAGTCCTGGTGACTGACAAATAAAGTGGCCTCCTCAAAGGGCCTGAGCAAACGGCAGGCGTCACGCATGAGCTGGGCAGGATGTCAAGGATCTTGTTTATTGGCTATTCTGCTTTGTAAAATGAATATTTTCTCCATTTTTACACTGTACTGAACAAAATACGTAAGACAAGAATGATATTGTTTATTTTTACAAATTCAATAAAAATGTATCTGATAAAAAAAAGTCTAAGATATTGAAAAAGGCTTCTGTACTTCTTGGTAATATGGAATTACTAATCTGGTGTAAACCACTTTACTTTCCAATAATTTTATTAGAGTTTTCAGGAAAAAGAGTAAAATTTAACATTTCAAATACCTGTAATTTGGAGCTACTTACCTATAATTGCTTACAACAAGGAGATGTCTGACCTAGTGCAGAAGAAAAAGAGGTTAAGACACAAAGCAAGTACAAGTATTCCAGGAACCACAAATCAAAAGGGACTTTAAAGTGGAAAAGCAAGTTACGTACCTCTCACTCTATTGTCACCCAGTGGGCCATGTGGGACTAAAATACTAGCTTTATGATGTTTTTTGTTAGGTTAGGGATACCAATCCCAATTAGTGATCTTTGACTTTTGTTCCAAATATAATCCATCATCTGTGGACTTTACAGAAAAAGGAGCTTGGAAGGGTCCTAAATAGATAAAATACAGAAGCTTTGGGAGGAGGAACATTTTATAGGCCACCACTCTGACAAACCAAGATATTAAACAGGATGCACAATACTGGGGATCAGTTTAACAGAGTTATGCACATAGTAGATAAGTTTTTTTTTTTTTCAGGATTAAATATAAATTGGGGGAAATCATACATGTTGATGTTGGGAGATGCACAACCACAGGAGGATTTAAAGGTGCAGGTGCTTGGTAAACAGGAAAACTTTAAATATTTGGGGATACAAATTTCTGGAAATGTTGAAGAATACGAAAAATTAAACGTTCTGCCCCTCATAAAAGAACTCAGGGCCAAAATACATATTTGGCGAAAATTACCGATGTCCATACAGGGTCGGGTAAATTTAATAAAAATGGTCTTCCTCCCCAAGATACTTTATGTTCTTCAAAACGCCCCAGTTAGGTTGCCACAGGATACATTTAGACTACTTGATAGGCTAATGGGAGATTTCCTTTGGAAAGGTACGACCCCCAGAATAAAGAGAGAGATACTTCAGCTGCCAGTGAGAGAAGGTGGGTTAGCTGTCCCAAATTGGGCTCTTTACTATTTAATTACACAATATGGTCATATTAAAGCTAGCTTAAATGGTTTAGTGGGTAGGCAGGCTTTGAATAGAGTGGGGTGGAAAGAAGAATGGAATTACTTAGAGGTATTGGAATCAGGTACACTTGGTAGAAATAATATTGGAAACAGAGTTTTAAACCCATTGGAACACGTATGGACGGAAATCAAAAAGATATTAGAGATTAAAGGGTTTTTGCACTATACACCTATTTGGAAAAATATTCATCTCAAGGAATTGCAACGGATTAAGGCTTATGTAGATTGGGAAAAAAAAGGGGTGAAGTATCTAAATCAGATATTTGAACAGGGTAAACTAAAAGACTTCAATACAATGGTTAGAGAGTTTGGTATACCACAAAAGGACATATATAAATATTTCCAGCTTAAAAACGCATTGTATACAGTTAGGAACGTGGATAAATATAAGGTAGAAACATCTGACACACTGTATAATTTCATTAACGTGGTTGAAAGAGGAGGTACAACGGCTAAAAGATATAGGATATTGATGGAAGGAAAAAAAAAACAGATTACAATGCCTGCTAGGAAAAAATGGGAAAATGAATTACAATTTTTTACGGAGGAAAAATGGAATGATGCATTAAAAAGCTATGCGGGAGTCTCAAATAGGGGCTCACATAAGATCTCACAATTTTTTGTAGTCCATAGGCTCCATCGAGCGCCATGGATATTGAAAAGAATGGGTGTAAGAGATTCTGATAATTGTATAAAATGCGGGGGAGAGAACACTGATCTAATACATTGTTTTTGGAGATGCCCAAAACTGTTTAGGTATTGGACAGAAATAACAGATATGATATATCTGAATTTGAAGGTTCAGATATCTGAAGATCCTATGATTTGTATCCTGGGGGCAACAGAACATCTGGGCCTAAATAGAGATTTACGAACTGTTTTAAAAAAGATACTATTTCAAGCTAGACTCCTTATACTCAGGAAATGGGTAGGGGTGGACCCTCCAACAGTGGGACAGTGGAGGAAAGCAGTGGATAATCTGATTAAGGAAGAACAAATGATGGAGGGCCAAAGTAGAAAAGCAAAAAAAGTTGATGAAATATGGAATAACTGGGTACTTTAGGGCTGGATATACTATTATTGTTTATTTATTATTATTATTATTTTTTTTTTTTTTTTTTTTTTGGTCGTGGCTACGCATATCTCCTCCCCCCCCCTCCCTCTCTAAAGGGGTGGTAGGGGTTGGGTAAATTGGAAAGATGGTTTATGATTATTAATGTATTTGTCTTTTCTGTGTATTGGAAAAAAAAAACAAAAAAAAACAAAAAAAAAAACAGGATGCTAGAGTCTGAATATTTTTCCTACATAGTAGCATATTTTAAAAAGATTAATAATAGCTGAAAAAAGACATACAGTACCTCAATCATCCAGTCCAGCCTGTTATCCTGTAAAGTTGATCAAGAGGAAGGGGAAAAAAATCATGAGGTGTAAGAAAATTTGACTCATTTTAGGGGAAAAATTTCTTCCAAACTCCAATTAGTGAATCAAAATAACTCCCTGGATCAACAACCTCTTCAGAAATCTAGTAACTATACTCTGTAATATTGTATTATTAAGGGCTCATCCACATAATCATTGATGTCTTGCGGTCCGTTTTTCACGGATCAGTTTTTCTGTATCTGAGTTTCTTTCCCCCCCTGGTTTGTCTCCGCATCCATTCCGTTATGCAACTAAACATATCCGTATGGGTTCCGTATTTGTTCCATTAGGCAATTAGGCACCCCTATATAAGATGGTCATTTAATTGCCTTCACAGCTTTTTCTTCAGCTTGGTTTAGCATTGAGAGCTTTTTTGGAATACCGTGCTTGGCTGGCATTATTTTCTGGCTACTGCTATCTGCTGGATCATGTGTGACAATGAGGAGGAAGGGGTTCTCCTGCACTGGCTTATTTCTCTGTATTTTGGAAGGCAGCCAACTATGTGGACTGAGGAACCGAGGAGAAGGCATTGGGTTTACCCAATTGTCTCTCAGTGGCGCTGGAAGAGCAACTTCCACACGCTGTACATGGATCTCCGACAGCATCCAGAGAAATTTCATGGGTTTTGTCGCATGTCTGTGAGCAGCTTTGGCATTTTGTTTTTGGCTCTGCGTCCTGCCATCACTTACGAGGCGCTGCATTTCCCCAGGGGAACGTCTCATCGTGACGTTGAGGTAGATTTCCTACAAGAGTTTGTGTATAATATTTCTATAGCCTTTTATAGTGTTAGATTCTATATATTTACTGATGGCTATGTTATAGTCAAAGTTAATTGGTAATGTATTTTGATGGGTTTTTTTTCACTTTAGATTCCTGGCAACCGGCAATTCATTTGCTTCACTGCCTTTTTGAGTTCCTGCTGGGCATCTGAACAATTTCCCGGATTGTTCGTCAAATGAGTCAAGTCATTTGGCAGCAACTCCAGGACACGGTGATGACAGAGCCCAAGGTAGATGATTGGCTGAGAATCGCTAAAGGCTTTGAATGTGATGCGCAGTTCCCAAACTGCATCGGGGCAATGGAAGGCAAACACATCCTTGTGAAAAAAACGCCTCACTCAGGGTCGCGATTCTACACTTATAAACAATATTTTTCCGTAGTGCTTTTAGCTGTGGATGACAGTACCTACATGTTTATTCTTGTTGATATTGGGGCCTATGGGAGCAACGCAGATGCCTGCATTTTCAGGGCTTCTAGAATGGGTGATCAGCTTCAAGCCAAGCAACTTGCCCTCCCGGAGCCCAGACGGCTTCCGCGATCTGCAGGACCACTGGTTCAGTTTGTAATAGTGGATGATGAAGGCTTTGCTTTGACACCCCATGTCATGCAACCCTTCCCCAGATGCGACATGAACGTATTTTCAACTATCGGCTGACAAGAGCCCGTCGGTATGTTGAGTGTGCATTTGGAATACTTACTTACCAACAAATGGAGAGTATTCCTGTCATCCTTATAAATGTCACCGGACAATGACACCCTGGTTTCTCAAGCATGTGTGATCCTGCACAACTTTGTCAGGATTCATGATGCTCCTTCAGATCCTGGAGAGGGCCAAAGTCTGACAGCTACATCTGTTGGATATAGTTTTAGCCGACATAGACAACCTGAAACAGCTGGAATGGCTGTTCGGGAAATGTATGCCGACTATTTCTCCAGCAGTTCGTGGCAGACATTGATGAATGCTAAACTCTGGGCATCATATTTTTTATTTATTTTTTAGTTAGGTCCTTTTTTTCCCCTGTTCTAGATAGTGTAAAGACTCGCAAGACAATGAGGACCCTTGACGTGGGCTTGCAGACTGCGGTATACAGAAGCAAATAACATGGTCAATGTAATCATTTCATCTTGTTTGCCAGTATATTGGCCATAAGAACATTTGACAATAAACTGACCATATATTTGAATATATATATATATATATATATACCCTCTAATACCTCATTAAATGTTTACATTTAAGAGGTTGTTTGACTTGTGCAAATAAAATAGTTTAATTCCATAAACGTCATACAAGGCAGTTAGTAATGTATTGTTATTAGCCATATTGTTTCCTTTGATGGCAACCTTATTTTCGAAAACATATTATATGCTTATTTCCATTGGTAAGACCATAGAAACATAGAAACATAGAATGTGTTGGCAGATAAGAACCATTTGGCCCATCTAGTCTGCCCAATATACTGAATACTATGAATAGCCCCTGGCCCTATCTTATATGAAGGATGGCCTTATGCCTATCCCTTGCATGCTTAAACTCCTCCACTGTATTTGCAGCTACCACTTCTGCAGGAAGGCTATTCCATGCATCCACTACTCTCTCAGTAAAGTAATATGTGGCGAAACCAACCTCGACCACAGTGTTTTGGAGGGGGGCTGTTTGCCAGCCTCCTGCCCTGGGATTATGGTCCCTTAAGTTATTGGGTCTTAAGGCACTTGGGACGGAGCCCTCTGTCCCTGGATTGCATCATTTGCCTTACTTGCTTGGATGAAGCACATGGTGAGAACAATAGATAGCGGCCATTTTAGCTCACAGACACTGTTCTGACTTTTCAACACGGTGCTATCTTGCCTGTATTTGGTGCACAGAGACATCATTCAGTAGTTTGAAACTACCAAACAGGGGACACATTTATTAGTGACTATTTTCGGTATAACTTGTATATTTTCAGTGTAACTGTATCTTCCAAACTACTGAACGGATGTGGGTGAATTTTGGACATGTGGTTCACCCAGAACCCCCCGTTCCGAGGATATATTGGTTATGGGGTTATTGCATGTTTTGGGGTTCCTGTGATATGTTTTATAAAACTGTATTTCTCTGCCTTTGATAATTATATTCGCCTTCGACCACAATTTTTTTTAGATGGTCAGGTCGGCAGCAGGCCCTCGCCAACAAAATTTTTTAGATGGTCAGCTTGGCAGCAGGTGCAGCACGCCAGACCTGCAGGGTATTGCGATAGTGAGGTCACGGTTATGGGCAATTGAGGGTTACTCACTTTTTGGAGGAGAACCCTGGGCAGGCATGCAGCAGTGAAGGAGAGGTTGACACAAGTTCCTCTGGGGCACACTCTGTATGGAGGGACCAGGTCTGATGGTGTGAGGTGCCCTGGATGTTGCAGGTATTTTGAGTGCCTGAGGCAAGGTCCCTGGAGTAGTAATTGAGGTACACAGCTGGTATGGTAAACCAAACGTTGCTTTACTTGGAAACAGTCCAACTTTGTAAATACAGATGTTTATGATGCAGTCCCTTGAATCATAGAATTCACAAGCAGGTTTACTTCACTATATGGCAGGTAACAATCTTGCAAGATACTTGGAGGGTATACAGTTAATGCTTCACAGTCAAGGCTGCTCTATCCCCTCAGCTATTCTAGCTGGCTGGATCCCAAGGCCCGGATGCCTAAATGCTGGCTTTAATCCTTGGTAATAAATCTTCCTCCCGTATTGACCCTTGCTTCTATCTCATAGTACCTTTGCCTCTCAGCTTACTTCTCTGAGCTGGTTGTACTGTTCCTGTTGTGAGGGAAGCTGCAGGTTTCTCCCAGGAGGTAAATCCTTCTTCTGGGGTGACTCTACTGAGCTAGGCTTAGACTCAGGAGCTTCAGGCTGACTAGGCTACACTTCTAGCCACCTGGAATGAACTAACTCTCCCCTGTCTGGGCCTACCTATATATACTTAGGGCTCTCTAGCTCCCTCTAACGTCTGGAAGGCTAAACTACACCCTAACAGGCCTGACACCCAGATAATACAGGGAAATGCACATTAAACATCACATTAATGCAATAGACTGTCACAACCAGACAGCTGAGAAGCTCTGACAGAGGCCTTTCAGAACCTCCTCCTTGAGTTTCTGTGTTGTGGTATTCAGTTCCTCCTCTCGTTAGCCTCTCTCAGCTGTCATGTGTTGGACTAATTGCTTCCCTTTAAATTCCTCCCCAGAATGCTTTTCTGGGCAGCTTATACTACTTCCTGGAGTGTGTGTGCATGCTGACTTTGTTCTCCTGTTTGCTTCAAAGCTAAGTGTTGTACCTTTATCTGTTATTTTCTGTTTGCTGGATCCCAGGTGACCCTGACTCCCTCCGTATCTTGTGTAGGGAGCCGGTGGTCGTGTCCCCTCACTATTGTAGGGTGCTCAGGGCTTTATAGTCAAGGTTCGTGGATATGCAAACCTCCACCATTAGGATCTTTGCATAGGCTGAGCAGCCAGGGAAAGTGCCAGGTCTTCTGCAGGGGTCTCCCTTGGTTCCTTAGCTTTTGGATCCAGCGAGTCATTTATACATGTTGCTTTGCCTTGTTTCCTGTACACCGTCCGTGACATTATAAGCCGCCATAACCGTCTCAAGCATGGATCCGGTTTCACTTTTGGCTGAACGCTTCCAGGGTCTTTCATTGGAGGTAGCTGATCTCCGTAAGACTTTTTCTCAGCTTCAAGTGACCGGTTCAGCTTGCGTTCATGGAGTTTGTTCTGAGCCTAAGATCTCGCTCCCGGATACGTTCTCCGGGGGTAGTGAGAATTTTGTGCGTTTTAGAGAGGCTTGCAAACTCAATTTTCGCCTTCTTCCCCACTCCTCTGGTGATGAGGAACGGAGGGTGGGGATCATTATATCGCTGCTCAGGGGTAACGCTCAGTCCTGGGCCTTTTCGCTGCCGGAGGGGGCACGGCCTCTCCGTTCAGTGGATGAATTCTTTTTAGCCCTGGGTCAGATATATGATGATCCGGATCGTATTGCTCTGGCTGAGTCTAAACTACGTCTATTAT
Organism: Bufo gargarizans; assembly: GCF_014858855.1. Lineage (NCBI taxonomy): Eukaryota > Metazoa > Chordata > Amphibia > Anura > Bufonidae > Bufo > Bufo gargarizans. Next base: position 14,137,682 of record NC_058088.1, read on the forward strand.
GCCAGGGTAAACAATCCGCAGAAATGTACTGCTCAGAATTTCGGAGATGGGCAGTTGATACTGGTTGGAATGATGCTGCGCTCCGAAGTCAATTTTGCCATGGTCTTTCAGAGGGATTGAAAGATGCATTTGCCTTTCATGAGAGGCCTATTTCTTTGGACTCTGCTATGTCTCAGGCCGTTCGTATTGACAGGCGTCTTAGAGAGAGAGGAGAGATGTCCCCTTCCTGTCATACTCAGTCCCAGGACAGTGCAGCGGTCCCATTCTGTGCGCAGGGGTCTCAGTCGCCGTCAGCCCCTTCTGAGCAGGAGCCCATGCAGCTGGGGTTGATTGCTTCTTACAATAGAAGATTCAGCTCGCATGGAAGGGTTTGTTTTTGTTGTGGAGGTATAAATCATTTGGCAAATATTTGTCCCTCTAGGAGATTCAGGCAGTTTTCTGGGAGTAATAAAGAAACAAACAGGAAAAAATCTTTTAAAAATGTTCCGTCTGTTACTATTGGCAGGGTTGAGGCGGAAATTGAAGGTTTTCCATTTGCTTGTAGTTCCCGTTTTGTCCTGCTAGAGAGCAAGAACATTTTTTGTGAGATTTTTGTGGATAGTGGAGCAGCGGTCAATCTCATTGATAATCAATTTGCGATAACTCATGGTTTCCAGGTGCGCACTTTGGGAAAGGATATTCCTGTTTTTGCTATCGATTCCGCTCCACTTTCTCAAAAATCATTAAAGGGCATAGTTCACAATATCCGTTTAATTGTGAGTGATGCTCATGTTGAGGATGTGTCATGTTTCGTTCTTAGCGGTTTACCTACCCCTCTGGTGTTGGGGCTGCCCTGGCTCACTAAGCATAACCCCACCATTGATTGGCAAGCGAGGCAAATAAATGGTTGGAGTGACTTTTGCAGAGAGAATTGCCTCATGACATCTGTTTCTGAGGTTGCTACTAAGACTGTACCATCTTTTCTCTCAGAATTTTCGGATGTCTTCTCTGAGAGTGGAGTTCAGGATTTGCCCCCGCACAGGGAGTACGATTGCCCTATTAATCTCATCCCAGACGCCAAGCTGCCTAAATCTCGTTTATACAATCTTTCCCAACCTGAGAGGATCGCTATGCGTGCTTATATCTCTGAGAGTCTGAGAAAGGGACACATATGACCCTCGAAGTCACCTGTTGCCGCTGGTTTTTTCTTTGTTAACAAAAAAGATGGTTCTTTAAGACCTTGTCTGGATTTCAGGGAGCTGAACAATATCACAATTCGTGACCCTTATCCGCTTCCTCTGATCCCGGACCTGTTTAACCAGGTTGTTGGGGCTAAAGTCTTTTCCAAATTAGATCTAAGAGGGGCATACAACCTGGTCAGGGTCAGAGAAGGGGACGAATGGAAGACGGCCTTCAATACCCCTGAGGGCCATTTAGAAAATTTGGTTATGCCTTTTGGTTTGATGAATGCCCCAGCCGTTTTTCAGCATTTCGTGAACAGCATTTTTTATCATTTGATGGGAAAATTTGTATTGGTGTATTTGGATGACATTTTGATTTTTTCTCCCGATTTCAAAACTCATAAGGAACATTTATGTCAGGTCTTGCTCTTCCTGCGGGAGAATAAATTATATGCGAAACTGGAAAAATGTGTGCTTGCGGTTCCAGAAATTCAATTTCTGGGGTTTCTTCTCTCCGCTTCTGGTTTTCGCATGGACCCCGAGAAGGTCCGCGCTGTGCTTGAGTGGGAGCTTCCTGAGAATCAGAAGGCACTGATGCGTTTTTTGGGCTTTGCCAATTATTACAGGAAGTTCATTTAGAATTATTCTTCTATTGTTAAACCACTCACTGATATGACCAGAAAGGGGGTAGATTTTTCTTCTTGGTCAGTAGAGGCGCGTAAGGCTTTTAATGATATCAAGGAGAGTTTTGCTTCCGCTCCCATCTTGGTGGAACCTGATGTTTCTTTACCCTTCATAGTTGAGGTTGATGCTTCTGAGGTGGGTGTGGGGGCGGTCTTGTCTCAGGGTTCCTCTCCTGCCAATTGGCGACCGTGTGCCTTTTTCTCAAGAAAACTCTCCTCCGCAGAGAGAAATTACGATGTGGGAGATAGGGAATTGTTGGCCATCAAGTTGGCTTTTGAGGAATGGCGCCATTGGCTAGAGGGAGCCAGACACCCTATTACCGTATTTACTGACCATAAAAATCTGGCCTACTTGGAGTCAGCCAAGCGTCTGAACCCGTCAGGTCCTCTCCTTCCCTTACCCATTCCTTCCCGTCCTTGGACACATCTGTCCATGGACTTCATAACGGACCTGCCTCGTTCCTCGGGGAAGACCGTGATTCTGGTGGTGGTGGACCGTTTTACCAAAATGGTGCATTTCATCCCTTTTCCTGGTTTGCCCAATGCTAAGATGCTGGCGCAGGCATTTATTGATCACATTGTCAAATTGCACGGTATTCCTTCAGACATAGTCTCTGATAGGGGCACGCAGTTTGTTTCCAGATTCTGGAAGGCTTTCTGTTCTCGCTTGGGGGTTCGGTTGTCATTCTCTTCTGCTTTCCACCCGCAGTCGAATGGCCAGACAGAGCGCGTCAATCAGAATCTGGAGACATATCTGCGCTGTTTTGTGGCGGAGAATCAAGAGGATTGGTGTTATTTTTTGTCCCTTGCTGAGTTTGCTCTAAATAACCGTCGTCAGGAGTCCTCTGATAAGTCACCATTTTTTGGTGCATATGGGTTTCATCCGCAGTTTGGGACTTTCTCGGGAGAGGGGTCTTCTGGTTTACCTGATGAGGACAGATTCTCCTCCTCTTTGTCATCTATTTGGCAAAAGATTCAGGATAATCTAAAGAGCATGAGTGAGAGATATAAGCGTGTGGCAGATAAGAGACGTGTGCTTGGTCCGGACCTGAATGTTGGTGATCTGGTGTGGTTGTCTACCAAGAATATCAAATTGAAGGTTCCTTCCTGGAAGTTGGGTCCTAGGTTTATTGGGCCTTACAAAATCCTGTCTGTCATCAATCCTGTTGCATACCGTCTTGATCTTCCTCAGACTTGGAAGATCCATAATGTTTTTCATAAGTCCTTATTGAAACCTTATGTTCAACCCATTGTACCCTCGCCTTTGCCTCCTCCTCCGATTATGGTTGATGGGAATCTTGAATTTCAGGTCTCTAGGATTGTGGATTCTCGTCTTGTCCGCGGTTCTCTTCAGTACCTTGTTCATTGGGAGGGGTAAGGTCCTGAGGAGAGGATGTGGGTCCCAGTGACGGACATTAAGGCCTCTCGTCTCATCAGGGCTTTCCATAGGTCCCATCCTGAGAAGGTGGGTTCTGAGTGTCCGGAGTCCACTCGTAGAGGGAGGGGTACTGTCACAACCAGACAGCTGAGAAGCTCTGACAGAGGCCTTTCAGAACCTCCTCCTTGAGTTTCTGTGTTGTGGTATTCAGTTCCTCCTCTCGTTAGCCTCTCTCAGCTGTTATGTGTTGGACTAATTGCTTCCCTTTAAATTCCTCCCCAGAATGCTTTTCTGGGCGGCTTATACTACTTCCTGGAGTGTGTGTGCATGCTGACTTTGTTCTCCTGTTTGCTTCAAAGCTAAGTGTTGTACCTTTATCTGTTATTTTCTGTTTGCTGGATCCCAGGTGACCCTGACTCCCTCCGTATCTTGTGTAGGGAGCCGGTGGTCGTGTCCCCTCACTATTGTAGGGTGCTCAGGGCTTTATAGTCAAGGTTCGTGGATATGCAAACCTCCACCATTAGGATCTTTGCATAGCCTGAGCAGCCAGGGAAAGTGCCAGGTCTTCTGCAGGGGTCTCCCTTGGTTCCTTAGCTTTTGGATCCAGCGAGTCATTTATACATGTTGCTTTGCCTTGTTTACTGTACACCGTCCGTGACATAGACATATTGACCCTTGTGTAGTGCCCACCTTTACCTAGTGGGACACTACACAGGCCCTCGCCCACAATTTTTTTTAGATGATCAGCTCGGCAGCTCACCCTTACCTCTAATGTTTTAGAAGGTCCGCTCAGCAGCAGACCCTCACCCCTAATGTTTTAGATTGTCAGCTCGGCAGCAGGCCCTCATCCCTAATGTTTTAGATGGTCAGCTCAGCAGCAGACCCTCACCCCTAATGTTTTAGATGGTCAGATTAGCAGCAGGCCCTCGCCTCTAATGTTTTAGAGGGTCACCAGCAGGCCCTTGCTCCTAATGTTTTTGAGGGTCACCAGCAGGCCAGCAATCATAATTTTTCAAGGGTGTGCATGATTCCCTCCTTTATGTGTAATAAAGGGTGTATTGGAGTGCCAATTCCTTGTAATTTTTGGCAGCCCTTTCACTTGGTGCATAGGCTTTATGAGTGTAGGAGTCCCACTACCTGAACAATTGTACCACAATGTGAACGAGGCCCTCCTTTATGTGATATGCAGGTTGTATCGGAGTGACTCTTCCTTGTAATTTTTGGCAGCACTTGCACTTTATATACAAGTAAATATACAGGAAAGAATGTTTTCTAACAATTTTTCCTCTAAAATCAATTTTATCTTTGGTTTGGTGCGTATTGTTGTTAGTCTGTAAAAGTGCTGTGCTACTCGGACAACATCGTTCCCAGCAGCGACCTGGGAGTCCAAGATGCATCCAGACATCCTCCCCATGCTGTTCCCAAATCATTTTGGTGGTGTTTCCATCAATTTATGACCTTTTCCTATGAACCAGGCACCCTCCTCTCTTCAGAGCAGGGGGTGCCTGGTTTAATGCTCGGTACTGCTATTGACTTTCATTGTGTTTGGGTGCTTGGTAGAGCATCCGAGCATCCCGAGGTGTTCTACTCGTGCTCGACCAACACTAATCAGGAGTTCTTCCTCACAGTCAAGAAAGTTGCTGCCAACCATTTTCTCCAGTTTCAGGAAACTTCTCCTGGCTTTTAATATTGATGACCTATCCTCAGAATCGGTCATCAATATTAGATCGGCGGGGGTCTGACACCCGGCACCCCCACCAATAAGCTATATGAAGGGAAGGAGCATGCAGTGCGTGTGTGCCATCTCCCTTCTCTCTTCCTGCTCGCCATAGACATAGCAGCAGCTAGCAGGAAGAGAGAAGGGAGATGGCACTCCCGTGCTGTGCGAGCCTTCCCTTCATATAGCTGATTGGGGGAACTGGGTGTTGGACCCCCGCCGATTTTATATTGATGACCTATCCTGAGTATATTTAAAGTCCAGAGAACCCCTTTAACTTAGCTTGGACCATATCTACAACTAGCCAGTTGAGTATATTACTGGATGTACTAACAGCCCTGGCACCACCAATATCAGCTCCTTTCTCTTCTTTTGTATATACAGAGCTAAAAAAACATTTAGTAACTCTGCCTTTTCCTTATTTTCAGTGACCATCCACCCTTTTCCATTATTTATTGAACCTACCTACCCTGACCTTGTTTTTTTTATCATTTATATATTTAAATAATTTTTGGGGGAATTTTTTATCTTTTTTGTCACCTTCTTTTTGTTTTGTATTTTTGTAGATTTAATCTTTTTTTTTAATGATTTTATTAAGCTTTTTGTGAATTTTAAAGACTACAGCTGGCCCCTCAGATTTGCCTTTTTTAAATGCCTTTTTTTTTGCCATTTACAATATTGCCCTTTTTACAGTAGCTGTAAGCTTTAGAGGGGTTCATTTTAGCCGTTTATACATGTTACCTATAGGAATACATTTTTTAGAACAGTTACCCAATGTGGATTTAAAGCTCTCCAATTTATCCTCAGTATTATTATGTGACAGTAGCTGCTCCCAGTCTGTGCCCTGAAATGCTGCCCTCAACCCAGGCAAATTGGCCTTTTTAAAATTCCGTCTTGTTGCTCTCCCAGCCAGAGTTTGTTTTTTACAGTACATGGGGAATATAATTATATTGTGGTTATTATCATCTAGTGTTTCATGAACAGTAAATTTCCAACAAGCTCTACTTCATTAGAAATTACCAGATTCAACAGAGCAGCTGCCCTATTGTGATCTTCTACAAACTGGCCTACAAAGTGGTCCTGAAGGAAGTTGAGCAATCTTCTCCCCTTTGTACTTGATGCACTCGACCTCAGTCAATTTCCAGGAAGTTAAAATCTCCCATCATGACCATTGTACCAGTCTGTGCAGACCGCTCTATTTGGTTATAGAGCTGAACTTCTATCTCCTCCGTGACGTTAGGGGGTCTATAGATTACACCAAGTATTATTTTTTTGGAGTGTATTTCCCATAAGGTTTTAGCATCCTCACCTACACTTGCCTCTCTCTACACTTGCCTTCAGATCACTCTTCACATACAGGCAAATGCCACTGCCTTTTCTATTGACTCTATCTTTCCTAAAGAGTGTAAAACCCTGAAGATGAATAGCCCAGTCATGTGAAGAGTCCAGCCACAACCAACTAAATGTGTTCCTCTAGTGCCATAGACTCCAGCTCCCCCATTTTACTTGCTGGACTTCTAGCATTTGTGGACATACATTTAAAGGGGTTGTCTCAATTCAGCCAATGGAATTTATCATGTAGAGAAAGTGAATACAAGCCACTTACTAATGTATTGTGATTGTCCATATTGCCTCCTTTGCTGACTAGATTCATTTTTCCATTGCATTATACACAGCTTGTTTCCATGGTTCTGACCTCCCTGCAATCCAGCAGCGGTGGCTGTGCTTGCATAATATAGGAAAAAGAGCAGGTCTTTCTGTTGAATGGAACTACAGGAGCGCGCATAGTCCAGCACTTTTTTCTGTAGTGTCCAAGCACGGCCATCGGATTGCAGGATGGTGGTAACCACGGAAGTGAGACGTTGTTTAATGTGATGGAAAAATGAATCAAGCCAGCAAAGGGGGCAATATAGACAGTCACAGTACATTAGTAAGTGCCTTATGTTCAGTTTCTCTACATGATAAATGCTATTTGCTGAAGTGAGACAACCCCTTTAATTTCCCACATTCAGTTCTCGGAAAGTGAATATCTTGGATTTTTTGGTACCTTGGTCTATATTGTTGGTTTGTAACAGATACATGTTACCAGCAGCTTTGTTTTTCATGGGTCTAAAGTTCCACCCAGTCACCTCCCTACTTTCCTCACTATCTCCAGCCCCCACTAAATCCCCACTGTCCCCTCCTATATCCCACTCTGTATCTACACTATCTACCCCTTATTGGTATGACTCCCTTCAGATCCTAGTTTAAAAGCTCCTCCACCATCTAACCATTTTTTCCCCCAGCACAGCTGCACCTTGCCCATTAAGGTGCAGCTCATCCTTACTCTAGAGCCTGTAGCCGACAGAGAAGTCAGACCAGTTTTCAATGAACCCAAACTCTTCCTTTCTGCACCAGCTTCGGAGCCACTTATTATACTCTCTAAGCTCCCGCTGTTTCTCTAGTAACACTCGTGGCACTAGTAGTATTTTAGAAAAAAAACTCTTGGAGCTCCTGGTATTGAGCTTTATCCTAGTTCCCAGAAATAATTTTTAAGGAGCTTCCAACTCCCCCTGACTTTGACAGAGGGAGATGGAAGGTCCTTATAAATTATTAATGTGTACTCAGCCCCACGCAGAAATCTGGCTATCCAATACGCAATATGTCAAACCCGAGCACCCGGAAGACAACACACTGTTTGGCATTCATGGTCTCAGCAACAGATGACCCTATTTGCCTGCCTAATAAAGGAGTCTCCTACCACCAGCACCTGCCTGACCTTTGCTGCACTCCTCTTCCCATCCTTCCGTCAGTGGTCACCCTCTTGGTTGCTGCAGTGTTGCTGGCCCTGGACTTTCATTTCTAATATCAGCCAAACAGGCATGATTGATCCACCCTCATTCTTAATAGTTGTCCCCTTTTTTCTCCAAACTACCTTTGGTTATTGTGGCCAAAGAGTTCTATTTTAACCTCATTGGTCCACGGGGCTTGTTTCCGATGCATCAGGCTTGATTAGATGTTCTTCTGTAAACTTCTGACGCTGAAGTTTGTAGTGAGGATGCAAGAGAGGTTTTATGCTGATGACTCTTCCATGAAAGCCATATTTCTGCATGTGTTGCTGAACATTAGAGCAATGTACCACCACTCTAGATTCTTCTAATTCTTACTGAAGGTCTTTTGCAATCAAGCATACATTGTTATTAGCCTTTCTGGCAATCCTACGAGCAACTGTTCGTGCTAACTGCCATCCTTTTTTTTTTTTTTTTTTTCTTAATTACATTTCGAACTGAGGAAATGTTAAAAAGCTTTGCCATCTTCTTATAGCCTTCTCCTGCTTTGTGGGCCTCAAGCATTTTTATTCAAATTTTTGTGTTTGGCAGCTGTATGGTTAGAGGAGTTAGTGTATTTATAAGGCTTTGAAATTTGCATCACCTGGCCTTTTCTAACGATAATTGAGAACAATCCTTAACCCTAACAGGCTACTTACGGTCTGAGACCTCTGTCAAAGTTATCTGAGTGCTCAAATCTCCTTGGTTTCCCATACTTCTGCAAGGTACTCCTTTGCTTCCTTTGCTGGCTGGATTCATTTTTCCATCACATTATCCACTGCTTGTTTCCATGGTTATGACCACCCTACAATCCATCAGTGGTGGTCATGCTTTCACACTATAGGAAAAAGCACCAGCCTATGTGCGCTCCCACATTCCAGGCCAGCAAGTAGGCCAGCGCTTCTTCCTATAGTGTGCAAGCACGACCACGACTTATGGATTGCAGGGTGGTCCTAACCATGGAAACGAACAGTGTATAATGTGATGGAAAAATGAATGCAGCCAGCAAAGGAGGCAATATGCATGATAACAATACATTAGTAAGTGCTTTGTATTAACATTGTCTACATGATAAATGCCATTTGCTGAAGTAAGACAACCCCTTTAACTGTTCACAGTAACAGTAATTTTGACCAGGGATGCCTAAACTTTTGCATGCCACTGTATTCAGCAAGGTCAGGATCTTTAGAAAAACCTTTCTGGACACCGGATTACAATCCTATCCTCCGTCTACAATCCTCTGACAGTGGCTGATAGCAGAGAACAACGTTGATGTAATTTGGAAAACTGTTCGATAAAATTATAGCCTTACTTTGAGCGACTACTTGAGTGAGAAGACTAACGAGGTAAGGAATATGGCTGACCCAATATGGTTGCCTATGAGAAGATATTAGAAGGAAGGTGGAGGCGTTGTAACTTTTGCTAGAGATACAGCCCTCCTGTTGCTCCTACCATTACTTAGTGACATCCAGCAAGGCCAGGACCTTCATGAAAACCTTCCTCAACACTTGATTTTACCTGTGTGCCAAATTCAGGGTCTAATGGTTCAGACATTGGAATGCATATAGGCAAACAAGCACCAGATAAAGCAGGGTCACCTAGCAAATAATATTAAACAGCACAGTGAAAGTTATGGTCTAATACCTAGGGCTTATGTCTGTAGTACTGGTGGTCTAGGACAGTGAAGGGGTTACTGTCCATATACTCAGTGATCTGTGGCAGTAAAACTATTTGAGTCCCTGGTTATTCAGAGCACTGGAAGGGTTAATGTCAATACTCCTGACAGTCTCGGCAGTAAGGAGGTTAATTTCAGAATCCTTGGTAGTGTAGTGCAGTGAATATGTTGATGTATCACCTCTGGTGGTCAAGGCAATAAAGGGGTTAAAGTAATTTTCCTAAGCTTTTGATATGGTGGACACCTGACCATATGGGGAGGGTGTACAGGGACTGTGGGTCCCCCTTCCCCTTTTCCTAGGTCCCCTATCCTTGTTATAGGGCCCCATTCGTTTGGGTTAAGGTTCTGGGGCGTTGGGGGTTAATGGTTGCATCCTGCCGGCAGGAAGGGGCGTGCTGCTGAGTGCCCCTTTATAAGGCTCTGCGTCCCCTCCCTCTTCCTCTTTGCAGAAGCGCTGTGTCCCTCCCTCCCTCCCTATTGTTTGGATACGAGGGTTTTTTGGTCATGTAGGTCTTGTTAATTGGGGCATCCTATTAAGTCACAGCTGGCGGCTGGTAAACAGAAGTTGGTTACTGAGCAGGTGAACTGGCGTCATCCGCCCGCTGGGAGGCCAGCGGCTGGCGGATCGCATGGGCTCAGCTATGGTTATGCCGTTTAAAGAATTAGCTGTGGCCGACTACCACCCAACAAAATTGTTAAATAAAAGTTATAAACGTGACAAGGTTGTCTGTGTCATTTGTGGTGGGAGGGCATGTTGGGGCCAAGGGTTAGATGGTTCCCTCACCCCCCTTCTCCTTTCCTGAAAGTGACTACCAACAGTCTTGATCGGCTGAGGGGGTCCAAAACCTGGGACCCTCACCGATCAGCTGTTAAAAGAAGCCATGGTGAGCACCACAATATCTTTCTAGGCCAGTGACGTCAGTTTAATTGGTTGTATTACCCAACCACTTGAGCAATGAAAAGTACAAAATAAGAAATGTATGGGTTCTAACCACGTAAACCTTTAAAAAGCTGATGCTCTGAGCCAGAATTAAATGTTGGTGTCAAACCTCCATGGTAGTAGTCGGTAGTGTTTATTAATAAAACAAATCTGTCCTTACGTGAATGATTGAAGTCAATATTATTTCCCTGAGCAACCAACCATCTATTGAAATGTGCAGAAACTTCAACTTTACATCACATTCTTCTTATTTTGGTGACAATGGACACACCTGTACTTTCATGTCAACGTTCTCAGCATGCCTCAGCAGAGCAGGACGTCACTTTTCAGCCTATTAACACAAATATTTGCCCTGAAGAACATATCTACACAATGTGTCACAGGACCCGATACGGTGGATATATAAGCAAGAAAATTAAATATTTTTCTCAGATGGAACAATTGATAGAAGTATCGTAGGGTGTCACCCCCAGCATTGACACACATGGGTAGTCACTAAGCATAAAACCCCTGGCAGTGAACCTTCTGCCTTGGTGTGAGGCTGCTGCTTCAGTTTATTGAAGGACGATAATACGAGACATCATGAAGACTTCACAGCTCTGTCTTCTTCTTCTTCTGTTCTTTGGGGCATTTTTCGGTCGTATAGGTAAGCCAAATATGGATGACGCCAAAATCCAATTATGAATTAGAATTTTTACACTTCTTTTTGTAACACTTGTTTATACTTCATTTGGAGTAAACTGTACAACTTTTGGGGGCTTTTTTCTATTTTTTTTAATCAACACTTTGAAGAGATTTATAGTCTATTGTGTTTTTTTTATTTTTTTATCACACTACCTTAATAGCTGTCTAGGTCAACCCACTAAAAATAATTATAATGTTATAATGATAGGGTCTTACTATTACAGTACAGAAGAATAACACAGATCTGCTGAAAGGCTGTAATTATATAGTAGTAGTCACAGTGTGATGAAAGCCTGCCCTATCATCCTGCTTAGTTTATGTAGCTCCTAGACATTGTCTTTTTGCTACAGTGCGGTTTTATTGTTTGTATCTAGTAAAAGTCATATTACTTTGTTTTATTATTAACGATCTTATTTGTTTATGATTATGAAGTCATTTTTGTTATGATCATTATTACTAGCAAAGGAATTATATTTTATTAGTTACTTTCATTGTTTTTGTTATTTAGTTGTAAGAATCTTAATTGTTGTAATTATCGCTATTATCATCGTTATTATTATTAGTGGTAGTAAGACATAATTGGTGACAGACTATAGCGTTATCTTGGCAACAGAAAGTATTTTTACTATCTTATGATTATTATTTAGTTATCAGGACGAATATTATTATCATCATCATTATTATTATTATTATTATTATTATTATTATTATTATTATTATTATTTGTAGTAGTGTAATATGAACAGTGAGTCTCTATAAGACACTGCAGAATCTGCTGCAACTTTATAAGTGAAGGGAAACTTTGGAGCAGATTTACTGATATTGTCTGAAAGTAGACTGGACAGTCTTAAACCTTAGGCTACATGCACACGGACGTATTTTTTTTCTGTGTCCGTTCAGTTTTTTTTGCGGATAGGATGCGAACCCACTCATTTTAATGGGTCCGCAAAAAATGCGGACAGCTGTCCGCATCTGTATGTGAGTTCCGTAGCCCCGCAAAAAAAATGGAGCATGTCTATTCTTGTCCGTTTTAGGCATTGTTACAATGGATCCGCAAAAAAAAAAAAAAGAATGGCATACAGATTTGCGGACTGCAAAACACATACGGTCGTGTGCATGTAGCCTTTTTCACATGTCAATGTTTTGGTCAGTGATTTCCATCAGTGATTGTGAGCCCAAACCAGGTATATGGGAAACATCTGCACCTGTTCTGTGTTTAGAACCGCACCTGGTTTTGGCTCAAAATCACTGACCAAACACTGAAGTGTGAAGGAGAAGTTAGGGCTCATGCACACGACCGTTGTTGTTTTGCGGTCCATTTTTCACAGATCCGTTGCTCCGTATGTGAGTTTTTTTTTCTCTGATTTAAGTCCTCTTCCGTTCCGCTATTCCACAAAACATATCCGTATGATTTCCGTATGCTATCTGTTTTTTGTAGATCGGAAACAAAAAAAGTTACCGTATTTTTTGCTTTATAAGACGCACCTGATGATAAGACGCACCTAGGTTTTTGAGGAGGAAAATAAGAAAAAAATATTTTGAACCAAAAGGTGTGCTTTTGGTATGTTTTGAACTAATGGTGGTCTGTGGATGACACTGTTATAAATAATTTGTGGATGACGCCCTGTTATGGGGGGATCTGTGGATGACGCACTGTTATGGGGGGATCTGTGAAGGACACTGTTATGGGAGGATCTGTGGATGACGCACTGTTATGGGATTATCTGTGGATGACGCACTGTTATGGGGGGATCTGCGGATGATGCACTGTTATGGGGGATCTGTGGATGACGCACTGTTATAGGGGGATCTGTGGATGACACTGTTATAGGGGGATCTGTGGACGACGCACTGTTATGGGGGATCTGTAAAGGACACTGTTATGGGAGGATCTGTGGATGACGCACTGTTATGGGGGGATCTGTGGATTATGCACTGTTATGGGGGGATCTGTGGATGATGCACTGTTATGGGAGGATCTGAGGATGACACACTGTTATGGGGGATCTGTGGATTACACTGATGGGGGATCTGTGGATTACACTGATGGGGGATCTGTAGATTACACTGATGGGGGCTCTGTGGATTACACTTATGGGGCTCTGTGGATGACACTTATGTCATCCACAGATCCCCATAAGTGTCATCTACAGATCCCCCATCAGATGCATCAAGGTGGAGGAAGGAGGTGGAGACACTTATGGCGGGCCCGGTGCAGTGATTCTACTCTAATACACCGGGCCCCGCAGCTGTTGAGTACATTCAATCCGAATGGGTCTGCAATTACTGTACTGTACTTTCTGTAGTACCTTATGTATAGCATTGAGACGGCGCAGACCCGCAGCTCCCTCTGTCATGCGCCGCCTGCCCCGCTTGCCGCAGTGTCCTCCTCATGCGCCGTCTGCCCTCCTGCCTGCTTATCTCACTTTATGAATTAACAGGCAGGCAGGGCAGGTGGCGCATGAGGAGGGAGCTGGGGCCTGTGGCGCATGACCGAAGGAGCTGCCGATCTGCGCCGTATTAATGCTATACATAAGGTACTACAGTAAGTACAGTACAGTAATAGCGGACCCATTCGGATTGAATGTACTTAACAGCTGCGGGGCCCGGTGTATTAGAGTAGAGTCACTGCACCGGGCCCCGCCATGAGTGTCTCCGCCTCCTCCCTCCACACTGATACTTCGCTGGCCGCGCTGTGCAGCATAGCGGCCAGCGAAGTATCCGCTTTATAAGTCGCATGGCCATTACGTTCGTGTGCATGAGCCCTGCACCAGATGTATCATAGTGGCCTATGCTGGATGACAAATCTGCCCCATCTTAAAAGGCAATGGACACCTTCGGAGCAATTTTTATGGTTGCATTTACTCATTTTGGGGTAAAATTTTTTTTTCAATTAGTGTTTATTAAAAATGTTAGGCCAGTCTGTTTGCAAGTTGTCTCTTTCAGTTTTCTTTGAATCCCGTCATCTGATGGCTTATATGTGGTTGTTATCTCTGACCTCATAAACACTTAATATAGCCCAATTTGTATCAAGCCGATACGAATATGGCTTAAATAAGGTCAGGACATAAGAGATAAGAGCTACACATGAGCTGTCAGTTGATTGGATTCAAATAAAACAGAAAGCAACAGCTTGCAAGCAGACGGATTTTTAACCCCTGCCTCTCAGAACTGGCCGACCATTTTTAATAAACACCAATTGAATAAATGAATTTTTAGCCCAAAATTCGTAAAATATAATCATAAAAAAGTTTTACATAGCCTTTAAACTGTTTAGGCCAAAAGTTTACGCCACGTGTAAGTTGGCTTAGTTTTACTCTAAAAACTTGCAAAAATGTTGGCACATCAGGGGGGGGGGCATATTTAAGCCACGCCCCTTTCCCATGAAGCCACACCCCTAGTTGGACAAAGCATTAAAAAGGTTAGAAAAGTGTCTAAAACACTGGATAAATGCAGTGGAAAGCTCGGATGCCAGTTTTTTATGCAAATTCCCCATTATTTTGGTGTAAATTGTGTAGACTTATTACTTCATAGTCATTGTTTTGTAAAATCATATTTATGTATTAAAGGGGTTGTCCGAGTTCAGAGCTGAACCCGGACATACCTCCATTTTCACCCAGGCAGCCCCCCTGACTTGAGCATCGGGGAAGTTCATGCTCCGATGCTCTCCTTTGTCCTGCGCTAAATTGCACAGGGCAAAGGCATTTTTAGGAGTTCTGGTGACGTACTAGGGCTCTCCATGGGGCTGCCAGGAAGCACGGTGACGTCAGGGCAAGAGAGCGCATCGGAGCATGAGATGCTCCGATGCAAACCTCACAGATCCTGCCTGAGTGAAAATAAGAATATGTCCGGGTTCAGCTCTGAACCCGGATAACCCCTTTAAGGAAGCTAATAAGATTAGTGGGTTCAAAATAGAAAACTCTTCCTAGTATGAGTGTCATAAGAATATAAAACTGTTATCAAGCAGAGCAATATGTACTAAACCTTTAAAACTTGGGACAACATATGTGCATATATACAATCAGAAGTGACCCCTATGAGGGATGAATGAATCTGACAACCTATGCTTCCCCAACACAGCTCACTAACAGGCATATGTTCTATTAGGTGCCGTGGAGATGTTTCCACCCTTAACTTCCCACCACAACTTTGCACAACACAAATTTTATACAACATTGGAACATACCATTCAAAAACCTCTACAGGCTGCAATTCACATCACAACCACTGGTGGCAGTACATAGATATATATGGCTTATGCGTTTCCTGACAGAGTACCGACAAATGTAAAAGTCTATAATCTCACACCATACATCTCAGGGTAGAGTATGCTAAGTCAAGTGGAAGACCAAAGAAGAACATGTCTGTATTTCACCATTTCCAGGAACCTAGTGCCAAAAGGCTGCAATATTAAAAACTGTTCCGTCCATATTTTAGCACGTGACTACCCGGAAGTGTAGCAGCGCATGCACAGGTACTGCTTTAGTAGTAGAAGCAGAGTTTATCCGCTGGTGCAGGATTGTCATGTCCAGATGTGATGTCCAGCTCTGTCAATCAAGCAGCAGGGGGGAGCTTCGCCAGTAGCGGGGGCAGATTCTCACATGTAAAGAACTTGGGGCCCCTCAATCTCTGTAATGGTGCAGCAGGGGGAGCTTCGCCAGCATCGGGGGCAGCTTCTCACATGTGAAGAACTTAGGGCCCCTCAATCTCTGTAACGGTGCAGCAGGGGGAGCTTCACCAGCAGCGGGGGTAGCTACTCACATGTGAAGAACTTGGGGCCCCTCGATCTCCGAAACGGGGTCTCAGATCTTGGACTCCCACCTAATTTACATTTATTACCTGTCTGATGAATGAGTTCTAAAATGGTGTCTTTTGTACTGAAACTTGGCAGACTACAACCAATCTTAGTCCCATTCCTACAGAGCCACACGTTGCTTTTTTCTCCTCCTTGAGACATAATCCCCAGATATCTGACAAGCTGGGTTTTTTCCGTTGTCCATCACCTGCTCAGAACAACAAATTCTTTCTCTGTTACATTAGGGCAGACATCACAGCCACATCTGCGTGACTTTGCCAATTTTAGATTAGTCTCACTGCCACTCCTATTGCTTCAGTCTCCAGTAGATGACTTCTGCTTTTTGTTAAAAAGAAAAAAAGATTGACGCACTACAACCAGACTGGATTATGGACACGGTAACAGTCACTAACAATAAAAGAAGAGACATTTCAAGAATATTGCATTTTTGCCATATATGTATGACATGCTATACTTCAATATGCTATAATGTCCAAATAAGATTATTTTTAACTAATGCAATGTTTGTTTTATTTTGCAGTTAGTACTAATACCACTAGTCAGGCATCAGTATCACCCACCTCTGTTAGTACAGCAACTATTGCAATAAGTACTGATTCAACTACTTCTTCAACCAATACTACTGCACTCTCTAGTACAGCATTAACTACTTTAGCAACATCCAATACTACCCAACCTACAAACACTGGATCTATGATTACCAGTACTGCATCCACTTCAACAGGCATACTAACTAGTTTAACACCAAATTCAACTCAACCTACAAACCCTGTTACAACTAATACCATAGCATCTACCATCACTGGCTCAACCATTAGTTCTGCCAGTGAAACAATTAATGGTACTACTGCTATTACACAATCAGTTACAACTACTCCTACCACCAGTAACTCCTCTACATCAAATGTCCCTAATAATTTTAGTACAACCGGAACAACTAATGGCACTGCAGCTACTCTACCATTAGCTACGACTAGTCCTACCACCAATAACTCCTCTACATCAACCGTCACTAATAATTTTAGCATATCTGGAACAACCAACAATTCAACAAGTAACATAATCAGTACTAGTCCTGGTACAGGGATAACAACAAATACCAGTTCCTCCATAGCATCTGATGTGAATATGACCACGGTAAGCACTGCCACCTTTTCTGGACCCACTACCCCTAACATTATGCATAACAGTACCATAATAACAGTCAACAGTACATCTGGATCCAGTATCTCCACAGCACCTACTGTCAGCTCTAATGCTACAGTTGTAGCCCCTACTGGATCCACAAATTCTACAACTGGGTCAGCTAATGGTGGTACAAATGGCACCAACAACACCACTGCAGCAACATCAGGATGAACTGGATCAGGCTTATCAGGGAATATTACTCCAGCTACAAGTCCAAGCACTGGTACTTCATCAAATTCAACTGCTACCACAATAACAGTCAACAGCACATCTGGATCCAGTATCTCCACAGCCCCTACTGTCAGCTCTAATGCTACAGTTGTAGCCCCTACTGGATCCACAAATTCTACAACTGGGTCAGCTAACGGTGGTACAAATGGCACCAACAACACTACTACAGCAACATCAGGATCAACTGGATCAGGCTCATCAGGGAATATTACTCCAGCTACAAGTCCAAGCACTGGTACTTCATTAAATTCAACTGCTACCACAATAACAGTCAACAGCACATCTGGATCCAGTATCTCCACAGCCCCTACTGTCAGCTCTAATGCTACAGTTGTAGCCCCTACTGGATCCACAAATTCTACAACTGGGTCAGCTAATGGTGGTACAAATGGCACCAACAACACTACTACAGCAACATCAGGATCAACTGGATCAGGCTCATCAGGGAATATTACTCCAGCTACAAGTTCTAATCCTGGATCAGTCATAACCTCTTCTACAACAGACACCGGTAAGTTACCAAAGTATTTATTGTATGTAACAGTAAAATATCCTTTTCAATGCCAGCTCAATGTCGCTCCTTACCCAAATTGGTAATGTCAAAGTGCAGGAATAAATTCTATAGCTGCCAGGAAAGAGTGCCATTTGGTGGTAGAACATTCTGCTTAATTGAGGTGAGGTGTTCATTTATATACTATATTAAAAAAAATATCATTTATTTTATCTCCATAGGTTCCAATGGAGGCACATCATCTCTAAGCACTATCACCTCTACCCAAACAACCTCAAACCAATCTGCAAGTAAGTACATATAGTATCATATTTAAAGTGGAGGTCTCGTCTATTTTTTTTGTTTCAGCAATTAGATGTAGAAAACAAATTATGTAGGGCGGCCATAATGCAGATACACACTTCCTTCCTGTATGATAGTGCAGCAGGTTGCATGGCTTCATGGCAGCTGAAATGAATTAGACACAGAAAAGACTGCTATAGTCTCCAGGAAGTGATGGACCACAGCTTCCACCCCTAAAGACCATAAGGTGACACGGGAGCTTCATACACATCCTTGTCTGTGTGTATAGTGTTACTAATCTGTCTTATCTAGACCTCCAACAGTATAATAGAGCTATCATTAACTCGACAACCCACTAATGATAGTGAGATGACTCTGCTCATCAAGTCACAGTCTATAGAGCAACAGAAAACAGGGAGTGACAGCCGATTGTGACTGCTTTAATTGCCATCAAGAAACAAAATAGGAAAAAAAAATTTTTACCTGAAGATATAGAATTATGTATTATAGAATATATAGCTTCGAAGTGTCCTCATGGGTTCACAAAGGATAGTTCTACAATATAGCATGTGTTGGAACACGCCACAATACTTTTTCTCCTGAATTTTGTATGAAGCCCTATGAAAAGTCTTTATGTGCATTTGCATGTGTCCAAAGGAACATAGGCTATTATAGGCTATAATGAACATGGAAGTTATCCAGCATCAGACGTCTCTCCACTATACTGCTGTATTATTAAGTAGGATTGATATATAGAATTGCTATGTTGGTTTCTGAACTTCCAACTTTCTGATATGGGCACACAGCTACAATACAGATTGATTTTTGTCTTGTAGTTCCTGTTTGGGGAATTTTTCTTTTTGAACTAGTCGCTTTGTTTTGTGTACCGCTGATTGCATGTCTAATACGTGGGGTAAGTACCTATATGTTTGTTAAAAGGTGTTTTTCCTTGACTACAATTCTGTACCTTTTCCATCATGGGAATATGAATATGAAGACATAAAAAAAAAACAATAGAATGGGGAACACTTGGTTTTTATAAAGCGATGACTGATATGACATAGGTCATCTGTAGACGGGATCAAAAGCAACCAATTCTAAATTTTTCATATAGTGTCCATTCTTTGCTATGTCTACATGTAACCTCCTCACAGAGGCTGTCTTAATGAGGAGAGACCTTGGGTGTGATCATGGGGTTGCCTATGATCGGACCCCTGTGGTTAAATGTATGCTATTCAATACAAAATACACTGTATATTTTTATATTTTACATGTAAATATTTTTTCCCCGTAGATATTGGCAAGATGCTGCTCTTGTTGTGCAGATGATGATACCACTTATTCCACTTATCTCAATCATTATTATTAGTTAAATTCTATGGGACCATCCATAGTGACAGACCCTGAAGGTGGGATAGCAATGAGGGAACATGAGAGACGACCATGAGCATCCAAAGGAAACCATTACTAAGGATATTGCCAATCCAAGAAAGGACAGAATCCCATGTAACATGCTGGTGTAAGCCCCACATTATGACATTGAAAAAAGTCTTCCTGGACAACATTTTTGATGTTGCACTGCTTGCATGATACAATTAGAATATGTATTTTGCAACAGTATTCAATTTTAGTGTAATATTTCTAGTACAATTATGTTTGCATTGAGGTACAGAGATCAATGTGAGGGGTAATAAAGGTTCAACAGGTCAAATAGGGGCAGATTCCTTCACAACCTGCTCCACTGGTTGACTTCTTTCTTTGTGATCTGATCCTCTTCCTGTACTATACAATGTGCTTTGTAGAATGTTTTGAGGTTTCTGCCACAAGATTGCCCATTTTAAGACTATGAGCCCCCATTGGGTCTTGCAGGAAAAGTGTTTTAAGATACTCTAAGAGTTGGCTGAATTGATAGGTCTTCCTAAATGTGAAGGTATTTACAAAGCTTGATCTCATCCTACATATAAGGAACATGCCAGTCCATCTGTATCTAATGCCAAGGCGATGGAGATGTACATTGGTCTACTATGTATCTTGAATCCATCGATTCCATTGCAAATAGCTGACCCAGTCATCAATGACAGTTCTGAAAGATATGGACATATGGAGTAGAGTTTGGAGAGTACTGTTGCATGATAACCTGCATGGTTTGGGAAAGTAGAAACTAAAAGGTTTGTCCAGCAGATAAAAATAGCTAAGCGTAAGTTCAAAGAAAGAAAACAAGTGATAGTCACTTCATTGATCCAACACTGTTCACGTTCCAATGCTTATCGATGCAGAGGACATGCCCGCTCAACCAGTCAATGGCTGAGGCAGATTATCGCTTTTGGCCAGTTATTGTCTGAGAAGGCATTTCTTGCTATTTCCTGTGTGTTGCAGAGACAACAAAGGAGACACCTTCCCAGACACCAACCCAGTAAGCGCTGAAACAGTAGGATCAGTGAACTGAGTATCACTTCTGCTATTTTATTTCTAAACCCACTCTGAGTCCTTAGCCAAAAAGGTTTCCTCCTGTAGGCAACCCTTTTAAGTTCTACTCCACCAAGCCTTAAGGCTATCCTGAGACAATAGTCTCCACATATTTATGACTTTCATAGCTTCCACATAAGGTCTAAGATGGCTGAGGCATTTATTTTTTACCTTGCTTATTGGCACTCTGTTTTCTAGCACTGCAGATACCACTATATCCATGAGAGTTTTTAGTGTCCTGCACATTGTGTACTTTTGAGTTTACTTTATATCATCACTTTGTACAGAGGTGCAAAGGCAACAGTTGTGCCTGGACCCTAATGACCTATGGGGCCAATCTGCTACATAATAAGACATCAGTATTTTATGAATGTCGAATGTTACTGTAGGAAAGGAGGACTATGTTTTCATTAGGGATCAAAAGCTTCCACTTACTCACTACAATTTTATATATTTTTTTAATGAATTGTAAGGGTCTAGTTTAAACAACAGCTACCCATTGTTTGTACATTTGTATATAATGTTATATATTATATTTATTGAAATTACTGTACTATATTTTATATAAAAAATCACTATAAAGATGGCTTAAGCATCATGCATTGCTGTTTTGTTGTGTCTCTATTTCTAAACAAATTACAAATTGAAATAAATGATTTATTTTTAAATTTCTGAAGATATCTTCAAATGCTGATGAAAGTTATAAAGAAATAAATAGAGATGAGCTAAGTTTAAAAAAATTTGATTCGGATGTTTCGCTTAATTTTTCCCCAAAAATTTGCTTCATTCTGAATTAATTTGTCACAAGACTCATTAAATCAGCTATATCCCGTCCTGCAGGTGTTCATCATTGTGCATTGCAGAAACATGCATAGCTAGTCTGTTCTGGCAGTGAAGCACTTACTGTGTGTCAGTATGACAGGCAGGTCTCATACAGTATATGGATGTGCGCCTCATCGTGCAGGCCACCAACAGTCCTAGCTAGAGATGAGCGAATCAAAGTTGACGAAGTGGAATTCGATCTGAATTTCAGGAAAAATTTGAATTGCACCGAATCCGAATTTCCTCGCACTTCGTGGTAATGAATCACATTTTTCCCTAAAATGACTGCTGCACGTGTTAGGACATGGAGCAAGATACTCTGGGATCACCCACAATGCCATGCATGCAGCCAATCAGAGCCAGCCAGCCCTGTGATGTCACAGCCCTATAAATAGTCTCAGCCATCTTGGATTCAGCCATTTACCAGTGTACTTAGTGCAGGGAGAGACGTCAGCAGGCGCTAGGGACAGTGCTAGAAAAAACGTAATTGTGCTAAAAAAATGATTTAGAAGTTCAGGGAAAGGATACGGAGGAATCATTCCACAGTATTGAAGCAGAACAGGGTTCCGTAGGGGAGGTTACAGCCTGGGTAATAGGAACAATCCTCTTACACCTTGCTGCACTGATCCAAATTGCCATTATACAGCTCTGTAATTCCAGCAAACCCTTCTTGTTATTAGGATGCAAGTGCTGTGTGATACAGCCTTTAACCGGGTTTATTACAAGAAAATATTTCTATGTCTTATTTGCCCTTGTGCGGTGCATTTATATGTTCTAAAGCATTTTTTTGCTTGTATTAGTGGGAAAAGGGCTTATTAGCCGTTGTGTGGTGAAGTGAGAAAATGACAGCCCTTTCCAGTCAGCTTCCACTGTTCACAAGCGAGGAGTGGGCATGGAAGTCTGACCACTGTGATGTTTTAAGAAACTTTGAGGAATCAACACAGATAGTGAGCGGCGATAATGCTATTATCAGCATCACCATTCCACTTCTATGTATACTCAAACGCTCGCTTCTCACAATTAAGGCCGACGCTTTGCATGTGGAAGAAGCGGGAATGGTGGTTGACATTGCACACGGTGATAGCCAGACCACCTTCAGTTCGTCTTCTCAGCGCAAATTGGATGATGAGTAGGAGAGGAAGAGCAGGAGACGGTTGCCTCCGCTACAAAGGGTAGTACCCATGGAAATTTAATTCCATACGTTTAGCGTGGATGGGCAGAAAAGGAGGAAAAGGATGAGAAGATTGAGAGTCATACTCCTGATGACGAAAGCAAAGTCTTGCCTGTTGGGACATTATATGCGAGGCCCTGCAGGTGAGCTGACCCTGTAAAAGATTGTAGGTGAGGGCCTGCTGGTGAGCTGACTCTCTAAAACATTATATACGAGAGCCTGCAGGTGAAATGACCCTCTAAAAGATTGTGATAAGGGCCTGCTGGTGAGCTGACCCTCTAAAACATATGCAAGGGCCTGCAGGTGAGCTGACCCTGTAAAAGATTGTAGGTGAGGGCCTGCTGGGGAGCTGACTCTTTAAAACATTATATGCAAGGGCCTGCAGGTGAGCTAACCCTCTAAAAGATTGTAGGTGAGGACCTGCTAGTGAGCTGACCCTCTAAAACATTTTATGCGAGGGACTGTAGATGAGCTGACCCTCTAAAATATTGTAGGTGAGGGCCTGTTGGTGAGCTGACCCTCTAAAACATTATATGCGATTGCCTGCTGGTGAGCTGACCCTCTAAAACATTATACGAGAGGGCCTGCAGGTGAGCTGGCCCTCTAAGAGACCCCCACCCATCCTCCAGCAATCATGGCAGTGGAGCGTGAGCACAGAGAGTCCTCCCAGTCGGACCTTCCTGAGGATGGGCGATGGCACACATAGGTAGCAACAATACATAGGATGTCTCGATAGTAGTTGAGTTCATTATCCCTCTCAGAAGGAGGAAAAGAGTCCCAATTTGGACTGGTAGCAAGGGTCTAACATTGTGAAATGGTGATAATGCGGCTGTCACTACTTAAGCAACTCAGAATGCTTCTGGCCATTTGCTGAAGAAAGTCAGAGGGACCCCCTGCCTACATCTCCACTACATAATGCCATGGTCTGCGGCCTTAAGATGTAGGCACCATGTTTCCTGTCCCCTAGACAGCCAGATTTATTAGCATCTACTCCAGGACATGACGGAGTGGAATGACATAATTAATAATGAGTGAGCATCAAAGTATTTGGGTGTTCGCCCTGAACACATTGCTATATTCGTGTGCTTGGCCGAGCACCCGAATATAATTGAAGTCAATGGGATACAACCAGGCACTCCCTGCTCGGAAGAGAAGAGGGTGTCTGGTTCATAAAAACTTTTGTCTGGTTCATACAAACCCCATCATAATTGTTTGGCAAAAGCATTAAGAGGATAGCTGGATGTGTCCTACACTAATATTTTGTATGACATACAATAGACAACTAGATGAAGAGAAAAGATGGACCTTTTTGGAGACGGCGCTGCTTTATTACTAGTATGGTCTACGCGTTTCAGGGGCGAACGCCCCAGGGAGACCTATAGTATCGAACATGAACTCAGCAACAAGCAACTTTATCTGGAGCAACATTATCTGGATCTATTTCTTCAACCCTATGTGCGCAATCTTGATAGCTATTTACACGACTCCAGACAACTAATTCAAGAACTAGCCGACATCCCCTGGAAGGACACATATGCTCTGCTAACTATGGCTTTACTCCAACATACAACATGATCTAGGCATTAGATGCGTAGAAAACACATTAAGGGAAGACCATATACTCAAACCACCACAAGTCCTATTTCTGCTGGAAAGCCTACACTTCATCTTAGAAAACTATTTATTTTTTTACAATAACCATACATATCACCAGTGTCGGGGGACCGCGATGGGTACGAAAGTGGCACCGGCTTTTGCTAACATTTTTATGGGCCAGTTTGAAAAAATACACGTCTATAACAATCAGGGGAAGGAAATTATCTATTACAAAAGATATATAAATGATGTCTTCATCATCTGGGACGGCAATGAAACTACAGCACTAAAATTATATGAAGAACTCAATAATACCAATTGGGGGATCTCTTTCACCCCAAATTTTGACAAAACCCACATAGACTTTTTAGACATTTCAATTACCAACACAAACAACATCCTCACAACACAAATCTTCTTCAAGCAGGTAGACACAAACAGCTACATACACTACAAAAGCTTCCATCACAAAAAATGGCTACAAAACGTGCCATATAGCCAATACAAGCGGGTGAGACACAATTGTACAGAAGATATAGCTTTCATACATCAAGCTAAAATAATGCAAAAGAGGTTTATAGACAAAGGCTACCCAATAAAGCTCATAAAAAACGCATACAAGAGAAGCCTTGAAAACACGCTAAAGGAATGCCTTACCAGCAAAACCACCAAAAAAGAAGCAACTCAGGTAGAAAGACACCTTAACCTCATCACACAATACAACACATCTAATAATGCTATACGTACAATACTAACAAAACACTGGCATGTCCTGAAACAAGACCCCTATCTGGAAAAAAAATGACCCAAAAAAACCCAATGATTACATACAGAAGAGCCCCCACTATAAAAAGTACCGTGGCCCCAAGCAAACCAAAGCAAAATACTGAGACAAAAAGGAATACTACACACAAAGCAATAGGCAGCTATAAATGTGGCGTAAAACGCTGCCTCTGTTGCAACATTATCACACATAATAGCACTACTTTTTCGTCCACAAAAAATGGCGCCACCTTAAAGATTAAACACCACTTGACATGCCAGAGTAGCTATGTCATATACCTGATCGAATGCGAATGCGGCCTCCAATATGTGGGCCGCACAACACAGCCGCTGCACTGCAGAGTCAACCAACATAGATATAACATACAGAAACAAAATATAAAACATAGTATCTCCAGACACTGTACAACTACAACAGAAAAAAACAAACATGCAATAAAAATCACTCCAATAGACTATATACCCGAAATCCCATACAATAGGTTCAGAAACCTCCAGAAAATAGAAGTTTTCTGGATATTCCAACTGGACACTCTAGTTCCATTTGGACTGAACAAAATCACTGAAACCATCCTGTAACACTTCCCCATTCCACCGCCCCAAAAAATCGCAGCCCTTTCCATCTACATCGATATGCGCATATACACAAGCATGTACATATAGCTTTACAGATGTATAAGCCCAATGTAGATATATATATTTAAAAAATATATATAAAAAAATAAAAACATTATTTTTTTTTTAGGTTTCTTGGGTCCCCAAATTTTTGGGGATCCCCGATTTATAAACATTTTTTATAAACATTTCTTTTCATCTATATATACTTTTTAAATTATATATACATCTCTATACGCGTTTTTTTATGTCCTAAACTGTGACCATATAGGCATATAGATATATACACATACACGTACTGCCACACAAATCCATCCATGCTGCAGATGGGCGAGGGAAGAACCCCTCTACTTCTTGCTTAATACCAAACAGATCGTAACCCCCCCCAGAATCGGGGTTTAAACCCCTGTACATATATATATATATATATATATATAATACCCCCCTATTCCTTCCTCCTCTTCCCACTAGTTCCCCCCCCTACTACCCAATATACACATGGGTCCGATAATGTTTTTCCCCCACACTCTGAACCAACCACCATTGCCCCACACTCTGAACCAACCACCATTGCGGCACCCGTGCACGCATCACGTGTTAAATATAGTATATATAATATAATATATAAGATATACCCTAAAATCCAAATAGCGCAGAATCGCATGTAAGCGCTGGATGCCATCGAGACGCGCACCATACAGTACGAACTCTGCCCTGAAAAATGGGGCTGCCCATTAGATCATTCACAAAGAACATGTTATGCCTACTCCACTCAAGAGAGCATGTCACAACATACCGCCCACAAACATCGCGTCATGCGATGCTAACTCCGCCCAAAGAGCGCGTCAGCGAAACATTGTGTCATGAGATTCTAACTCTGCCTAAAGATCATGTCAGCTAAGACATCCAATAAACCTCTTGTGGGCGTTACCCTGGTCACGGATACCTCGTGCACTGCCACCCATGTTCCCTCCCTCTCCCCGCCCCCTCAGTAAATGGATAGCGCGCCCAAATAGAGATAATAAAAGAGACTAACAAACACACCCACAATGTACAGACATTTCTCTCCATATCCCTGAAAAAACCGTATCCCACGGCAACAGGCAAGGACCTGGGCAGTTGACAACCACACAAAGGCTCTGTGCCAAAAGCCAGGTATGTGAAAGTGATCAATCTATCCATGAGACAGATAACAGCTAGCATACCTTACAATGGCAGCCTTGTGCACCATGAGATATTCCAAACCAGCTCTCATCTGACTAAGAACCAGTAAACCTCAAAGTTATTTTGCATCTGTTGGATGGCTTGGGTGGACCTGCACACCTAGATCAATATCATTAGGGTGACTAAAAGTTTTCTGATTGTCCTAACATAGTATTCAATAACCTTTCTAAACAGTTTGGTCATGTAAAAACTAATTTGCATAAACATGGGAATATGGGAAAGACATCCAAATGAGCAGAATCTGCCTTGTTTTTCAGCTGTCACTAATAAGCTTGTCATAAGACTCAGTCTAATATTCTTGTCAGAAGACTATTAAGCCAATAGATAGCGCTATTGAGTTATGAACAGCACCTTCTATTGGTTTCATAGTCTTTTGACAAGAATATTAGACTTGTCATAAGACTGTGAAAGCAATAGAGGACGCTGTTCATAACTCAATAGCGTCATCTATTGGTTTTCACAGTCTTATGAAAAAAACAAGGCAGATTCTGCTCATTTGCATGTCTTTCCTGTATGCCCATGTTTATGCAAATTAGTTTTTTACATGACAAAATTGTATAGAAAGGTTATTGAATATTATGTTAGGACAATCGGAAAACTTTTTGGCGCCCTAATGATGTTGATATAGGTGTGCAGGTCCACCCAAGCCATCCAACAGATGCAAAATAACTTAGAGGTTTACTGGTTCTCAGTCAGATGAGAGTTGGTTTGGAATGTCTCATAGGGCATGAGGCTGACATTGTAAGGTATGCTGGCTGTAATCTGCCTCATAGATGGCTTGTACATAACTGGCTTTTGGCATATAGCCTTTGTGTGGTTGTCTATTGTATGTCGTACATAATAGGAGTCTAAGATGCATCCTCTTAATGCTGTTGCCAAACCATTTTGATGTGATTTCCATCAATTTCTAACCTTTTTTTATGAACCAGACACCCTCTTCTCTTCCGAGCAGGGGGTGCCTGGGGTTCTCCCATTGGCTTCCATTGTATTTAATTGTATTCGAGCACCCAAATTATTCAGCCGAGCACTCGGATACGTCGAGCAAAATGATGCTCGAGCTGAACAGCAGTTCAGCCGAGCATACTCGCTTATCACTAGACATAATTCATCCCGTAGTCCTGGTGACTGACAAATAAAGTGACCTCCTCAAAGGGCCTGAGCAAACGGCAGGTGTCATGCATGAGCTGCCACTGGCTAAGGTCTAACTTACACAGGGGAGTGCTCCTGTCTGCATCATCAAGAAATCATTCACGGCCTACCTTTGCTTATATGGTTGGTCCAACATGTGGAGAGTGGAGTTCCAACGGGTGGAAAAGTTACATATGAGGCACGGTTGGGGAACTCTATTCTGCCTTTGCAGCTCAAGGAGGGCATGTTTTGCACAGTAAGGGTGGATGAAGTGCATGCAAAGTTTCTTGGCAATTTTGAAGACGTCTTCTAGTTGGGTGGAAGTCTTCAGGAACTGGGTTACAATCAAATTAAAGATGAGTGCCATGCACGGCGCAAGGATCAGCCCTCCTTGACGCAGTGCTGACAGAATGTTCTTCCCGTTATCGGTGACTATGGTTCAAATCTTCAGCTGGCGAGCAGACAGCCAGGATTCGATTTCAGGTATATTTTTGAACCTGGATGAAAATGTGAACAAGCATTATATGTCTCATTGGTCAGGGTAGTGACTTACAGAGAGTGGGGAGTTAAAGACAGAAGGCTCTAGCTCCAAATGCTTTATGTTGGATCTTCAGTATGGAAAGTTTGTTCATGCCCACTTATCTGAGAGTATGACAAGGAGTGTATGGCAATGAGGGTTAGCCGGCACTCCGTTTGAAGGCGTGGTGCAGTTTACCCTGCATCATAACGACCATGAAATTAATTTTTTGGACACCCTGGTCATTAAGGGTGAGAATGGGTCGATTGTGACCGATCTGCATATTAAAAATACGGATAGAAATTCCCTTCTTCATTTCTCTAGCTATCATCCCCCTACAGTAAAAAAAGCATTACCCCATTCCCAGTTCCAGAGGGTACGTAGGATTGTTTCCAATGCTGAGGTGAAAGAAAAACGTCTGGATGAAATGTCTATGAGATTCGAGAATAGAGGGTATCCCACCGCACTGCTGGGGAGTGAGAGGAGTAAGGTTACCTCCTTGACTCCTAAACAGGAGTCCAGGGGGTACGTATACCATTCGTTACCAAATTTCATCCATGGGTTAACAAGTGTCATTTTATTTTTTCTAAACATTGGAATATTTTGTCCCGAGCATATCCCTCTATTGAGGAGTTCAAAAGTCCCCCTCTATTGTGCTACAAACGTAATAAAAACATTCGCGATATGGTAGTGAGGGCAGATGTGGGCAGTGCTCAAACTGAGAAGCGTCAGCAGACTCTATCCACTCCTAGAAAGGGCACATTTCCTTGCCTGGGGTGTATACACTGTTCAAGTGTAATTAAAGGGGAATATTTTACACATCCCCACACAGGCAAGCGATTTCCAGTTCGAGGTCTCTTCACATGTAACAGCAGTTTCATTATATATTTACTTAAATGCCCTTGTGGACTGTTATATATAGGTGAAACGTCCATGCGGATGAAGGACCGCTTCTCCAAGCACAAGTCCACTATAAGAAAAAACAACTTACTTCTACCGGTCCCCTACCACTTTGATCGCTGCAAGCACAATATTGCGCAATTGCGCTTCCAAATAATTGAGCAGATACAACAACCTCTAAGAGGTGGGAATCGGTTGAAAATGTTAAAAAAACGCGAATCCTATTGGATTCATACACTCCAGACACTGGAACCCATGGGGTTAAACCGGGAGTATGATCTCAATAGCTTCCTGTAAATTTCCATCCTTTGTTCTTTTTAATCTTAAATTTTGTATTCTCTTGTATTTTTACAGAAAACGTGAGGAACTCCCAACCGCATCATCTGAACTGCAAGTTACTATGACCATTCAGAGAATTTCATATGATCTACAATTACCACTACCTTCATTGATGCTGCTGCAGTTGGGCCGCTTCTCACGTGTTTCTGATTGTCTAATATAACTCTTTCGTTGTTTCCTTTTTCTTTCTTTTTTTCTTTTCACTCCGTTTGTTTGTTTAAATCACCATGACTACCTGATGTCACTTCCGCCGTGGCGGTCTATTTAAATCATGTATACTGCTTGATTTCTTTGTATGCCATTGGTTTGAGAAAGGCTCGCATCAGAGCCGAAACGCGCGTCACTGAATATTTGATATGTGGCGAATAAAGAGCGAAAATTTTCAGAAGAAAAAGTGAGTGCCGGTCTTTTCTTTCGTAAGGAGTGTATGGCGTCAATAGTTCTTTCAAGTACCGGGTATTTACGTTGTTTTTGACTTTAAAGGTCATTAAGAAAATGTTAAATTATTCTCCATTTAAGGGCAACCAGTGCAAGGAGCAGAGGAATGGTGCTATGGGAGCCTGTAGATGTTTTTTGGTTATATCCTAGTCACAGAATGTTGGACTAACTGAACACAGTGAATTGCTGTGTCTTGGTAAGGCCTATGTATATGGTGTTACAGTAGAAATTAGGTGTTTATTTCTTGAAAGTTCCTCAGGTGGAAGGGTAAAGATTTAACACTGGTTGATATCTGGTTCCTGAAAGACAGTTTCCCTTAATAACTACATCCAAATTCTGTATGAGTTGCCATTTTGCTGTCAGGCGATGAACTCTAACCAAGAAAACGTCTGTTTGATATGTGCTTAGTTTTGTACAGTACTCAGCCATTTTTGCAGTTCATCTAAGCAGAAACTTATAGCTGTATGTGGGTTATTAACTCCAGTAGGTGTCACCGCCACTTCTGTGAGAAGGTCTGTTAGATGTTCTTCTCTACCTGCATGACGTTCTTTGTTTTGGTTTCACTTTGTCATCTCCTTTCCTTCTCCCAGCTGTCACCTATTTACACTAATTGTCTCACTTTATATTCCCTCCCATACTGCCTCACTTTGCGGTTTATACTTCTTCCTGGATTGTGTTCACTGCTGGAGGCTGCTTCTGCTGATTCCTCAGATAAGTCTGTTTCCTTTATTTGTGTTTCCTTGCTGGCTTAATTGTAGGTGACCCTGACTCCGTCCGTATTAAGTGCAGGGAGCCGGTCGTCGTGTCCCCTCACTATTATAGGGTTTTAAGGTGTCACATAGTATTAGGTACGTGGACATGCAATCGTCTACCATAAAGACCTTTGCATGGGCATAGCAGTCAGGGAGAGCTCTAGGGGTTTTATAGGGCTCCCCCATATGCTCCTTAGTTTGGGATCAAGCCATTCAGATGATTATTTTTAAGTTCCAGCTTTCTGCAACACCATCCGTGACAGTAGGTCTAGTCACCATAGGTATAGAAGGGTCTGACGTTTACCATATGCAATGACGGGCACTTTCGTGTGAAGGGGTCTCCTCCCGTTTACACCGGTTGAACCCCTGCACACTGTGGCCTTAAGTGTTGAATGTTTTAGGACTATGGGGTAGCCACATATCACTATGTGGTTCTACCACTGTCCATGTACATGTCCTCTGCCCATCCCCCTACTATAGTGTTACACAAATATAATTCGTAGATTGGAGCTGTCTCCTTTAACTAGTTAGACTGCCATAGAGGGCTGTATGGTAATAGTATATAACCAATAAATTTTGCTTGCACCTATCTTTACAAACTGACATAGCTGCATATGATTGACAAGTAAGACCACTGCAGATACTCCAGACTTTGTGCCAATATGCGATGCTATATGTCATGCCCACTGAATACTCCTCAGGATTAGACTGAATTATTGTGACACCTTATATTGCGCCAGCCGACAGTGCAGTACCACGCAAGCGCGAACTCCGTTACAAGCGCTTGCGCAACTGGACTATGGACAGCAGCTTATCAGTGCGCCTGCGCGGGTCAGAGACACGGTGCGCCTGCGCACATTAAATGCGTCTTGTGACCCAGGAGACACCGCTACTCAAAGAGTTTTGGCACGCGTCCAGCCACAGCACGCCTGCGCAATCACGTAGGAACGAAGGGGACACTGACATGTCACCCAGAATATGTTATACATATCCCACCTATATACCCCCACCAGTACTCCACCAGGTGTACCAAAGTAAGTGCTGATTTATGTATTTGCATATCTTGAAAAGATGCCTTGCCTTGCTTTTTTAAGATTGTTCTTGCTGTGTTTTTGATTTATGATGACATGTGTGTTAGCTCCACCCAGAAGGAGGATATTTAAGCCTGGTAATGATGTATTGTCAGTTGCTTGAAAAAGACCATCCAGGTCGAAACATTGCATGGATTTGATGGAATAAAGGAATTAATAAGACAAGAGAGTGCTGCGGTTTCACTATTTTTGGTTGTCCAGTAGGTCTAGTCACTCCACCATTCCAGATTTGCTGCACTGGTGTCCTACGAACACTCAAACTCTTAACTCAAATTTCTTAACTCATCCTGATATCCCAAGACAAAAGCCATTGAAAAGCAATTGATGGTGTCAGCTTAACTCAACTAGTTTTGGTTATATGTCTAGTTATGCCTGTGTGGTAACTCTACTACATCTGTGTGCCCAAGAGAGTGGGTGCTTGGCAGTCAATAGACACCTGAGCTCTTGCTCTAGCAGCTGGTATCAGAGGAGCCAGATTTTCAAGCACAATAGACAGCCAGAGATTAACAAGTCTACACAAGTTCTCTTCTCCTCTGTCGGTTGAGTAACAACCCAGGTGAATAAATGCTCTCCTCTCTGTTAATCCCAGTGGAGTAATATTAACCTATCAGTGCTTTCACCTTTCAACTAAACAGAAAACATCTTGGAATTTTCTTGTTCTAGTTTTAGAAGAATCCAACATGATTATAATACATTCCAAATAGTTTATGGTATGATGTGTTTAGGTGTCACCATCGAGTCACAGGTGTAATGATGACACATAACTAGTGTTGAGCAAGCATACTTGGCTGAATACCAGTTGGGCTCGAGTATCACTATGCTCGGCACATGGCGGTACTCAGCCGAGTACCGCATGTGCTCGAGTGCAATGCTCGAGTCTCCTCCAGGCACATTTTGCGGCTGTTAAGCAGCCAATAAACGTGCCGGTAAGTACTGCCCTCACTGTAATGACAGTAGCCATGTTGGCTACTGGCATTACAGTGATTGGCTGACCGGAACGCGTGATCGGGTGCTATATAACACCCGATGACGAGTGTTCAGCTCATTCTATGTCAGGAAGAGCTGAGCATCGGATGGGACAGACAGTGTAGGGAGTGTAATTAAATATTTCTGTGCAAAAACGTTTCAGAGACCCAAAAGTCCTTTTAAGGACTATTGTGTGTGACAGCAGCAATATATGTTTGTAGTGCAACCTGCTAAATTGCTCAGTGTTAGGGAGAGCTGTGCATAGGAAGGGACAGACAGTGTAGGGAGTGTAATAGGAAGATTTTTATACAAAAAACTTTTCAGAGACCCAAAAGTCCTTTTAAAGACTGTTGTGTGTGACAGCAGCAATATACAGACGTGGACAAAATTGTTGGTACCCTTTGGTCAATGAAAGAAAAAGTCACAATGGTCACAGAAATAACTTTAATCTGACAAAAGTAATAATAAATTAAAATTCTATAAATGTTAACCAATGAAAGTCAGACATTGTTTTTCAACCATGCTTCAACAGAATTATGTAAAAAAATAAACTCATGAAACAGGCATGGACAAAAATGATGGTACCCCTAGAAAACACAGAACATAATGTGACCAAAGGGACATGTTAATTCAAGGTGTGTCCACTAATTAGCATCACAGGTGTCTACAACCTTGTAATCAGCCATTGGGCCTATATATATGGCTCCAGGTAATCACTGTGTTGTTTGGTGATATGGTGTGTACCACACTCGACATGGACCAGAGGAAGCAAAGGAAAGAGCTGTCTCAAGAGATCAGAAAGAAAATTATAGACAAGCATGTTAAAGGTAAAGGCTATAAGACCATCTCCAAGCAACTAGATGTTCCTGTGAGTACAGTTGCACATATTATTCATAAGTTTAAGATCCATGGGACTGTAGCCAACCTCCCTGGACGTGGCCGCAGGAGGAAAATTGATGACAAATCTAAGAGACGGATAATCCGAATGGTAACAAAAGAGCCTAGAAAGACTTCTAAAGAGATTCAAGGTGAACTTCATGCTCAAGGAACATCAGTGTCAGATCGCACCATCCGTCGTTGTTTGAGCCAAAGTGGACTACATGGGAGACGACCAAGGAGGACACCATTGTTGAAAACGAATCATAAAAAAGCAAGACTGGAATATGCCAAACTACATGTTGACAAGCCACAAAGCTTCTGGGAGAATGTCCTGTGGACAGATGAGACAAAAATCGAAGTTTTTGCCAAGGCACATCAGCTGTATGTTCACAGACGAAAAAATGAAGCATATCAAGAAAAGAACACTGTCCCTACTGTGAAACATGGAGGAGGCTCTGTTATGTTCTGGGGCTGCTTTGCTGCGTCTGGCACAGGGTGTCTTGAATCTGTGCAGGGTACAATGAAATCTCAAGACTATCAAGGAATTCTAGAGAGAAATGTACTAGCCAGTGTCAGAAAGCTTGGTCTCAGTCGCAGGTCATGGGTCTTGCAACAGGACAATGACCCAAAACACACCGCTAAAAACACCCAAGAATGGCTAAGAGGAAAAAATTGGACTATTCTAAAGTGGCCTTCTATGAGCCCTGACCTCAATCCTATTGAGCATCTTTGGAAGGAGCTGAAACATGCAGTCTGGAAAAGGCACCCTTCAAACCGGACACAACTGGAGCAGTTTGCTCATGAGGAGTGGGCCAAAATACCTGCTGAGAGGTGCAGATGTCTCATTGACAGTTACAGGAAGCGTTTGATTGCAGTGATTGCCTCAAAAGGTTGCGCAACAAAATATTAAGTTAGGGGTACCATCATTTTTGTCCATGCCTGTTTCATGAGTTTATTTTTTTACATAATTCTGTTGAAGCATGGTTGAAAAACAATGTCTGACTTTCATTGGTTAACATTTATAGAATTTTAATTTATTATTACTTTTGTCAGATTAAAGTTATTTCTGTGACCATTGCGACTTTTTCTTTCATTGACCAAAGGGTACCAACAATTTTGTCCACGTCTGTATATTTTTAGCGCATCCTGCGCAAAATAAGGTGTAATAGGCCGCTGCGGACAGTTAAATTATTCACGCCACCTTTCCTGTGTAAATTGTGCGAATCCCTAAAATATCAGTGACATCCAGTACACTTTTTCCATAGATGGTGTCTGCTGCGGACAGTTAATAACGGCGCCACGTCTCTTGTTTAAAGTGTGCGAATCCCTAAAATATCTGTGACATCCAGTATACTTTTTCTGTGGACGGTGTCCCCTGCGGGCCAAGTTAAGTTATGCGTCTTTGCGGCGGTCCTGTTTCTCTGGGTGGACGGGCCGGTGCGTCCTCTCGCGAGACGCGAGATTTCGGGCAAAGCCGGCCCGCGCATGCGCATCGCGGGCCGGCAAAATTTAAAAGACAAGTTCGTCATCAACCTTCCAGCCAATGATCGTGACTGGCAGGTTGATGATTTTCAAAAAAACAAATCAGCAGCCAGATACCACATCATATTTAGTAAATATGATGTGTTAAATGGCTGCTGTGCTACTCTGCTCCTTCTTTTGGTCGGTTGGTTCCAGCAGAGGAGCAGAGGAGCACACATCACTGTGAGTACCCACTACACCACACTTAGCCCCCAGATCACCCTCCATCACCCCAATTAACCCCTTGATCACCCCTTCTTGCCCCTGTCAATCACTAGTGAAAAGGAAAAAAGTGATCAGTGTAAACTGTCACTTTTTTTTTTCACTGGTATTGACTGATAGGTTTTAGGATAGTTTAGGTCCCTTGGTTAGGTAGTTTAGCGATCGGTTAGCGCCCAGCCCACCGCACCGCAGTCACTTATTCGCTGATTAGCGTATCGCTAATCAGCATTTGTACTTTTATAGTATCTGTAAGTGATCAAAACTGATCACAGTCAGATCTATAATAGTATTAGTGTCACCTTAGTTCGCCCTCCACCCAAAACGCAGTGTTTGCCCGATCAGGCCTGATCGGTCGCCCACACGTGCGTTCGCCCACGCCCGCCCCGCCGCAGTGACAATCAGGCCTGATTGGTCGCCCACACGTGCGTTCACCCACACCCGCCCCGCCGCAGTGACAAAAAAATTATTATTTTTTGATCACTGCACATTCACTTTACAAGCGCTGCGGCGATAAAAAAATCAGTTTTGATATTTTTTATCAACCGCAGCGGCCTCCGGTACTTCGCTAGCCTCCCATTTGTAAGACAGGCTTGCTTTTTTTCTTGGGTAGTCTCAGGGAATACCCCTAAATTTAGTTGCCCAAATGTTAAACAGGGGGTATTCTTCTGAAGAGGCCTACAGGCTTCTGACCCAGTCGGATGAGGAATGGGAACCCTCATCTGATGAATCTAGTAGAACCTGTAGAAAGCAGTGGCAGTCTGACCCAAAGTTCGGACGAGGAGGTTGAGGTCCCTGATAGCACCAGGCGCATCTGGCCCCGTGTCGCTAGACCACAGGTTGCGCAGGATCCGTTTAAAGGGCAGCAGAGTGGGGCTGGCGCTGTCGGATTATGTGGTGAGGAATACACCAGCAGCGCAGCCCATCCTGGACCTAGTACCAGCACTGCCGTACAATATGGTGAAGTGGCAAGCACCAGAAGGGCAGTTGAAGCTGGTACGGTGGCACGTGCATTAATTACCCCATCGCAGCCACCGCACAGACGGGCCCGTAGAGCCCCTAGAATCCCTGAGGTGCTGGCAAATCCTGATTGGCAGTCCCCAACTTCAGCCGCACCTGTAGTTCCCCCTTTTACCGCCCAGTCTGGAGTTCGGGTTGAGACAGCTCAGATCGGTTCGGACCTGGGATTTTTTGAGCTGTTCTTGACTGCGGAGCTCTTGGACTTAGTCGTGGCAGAAACAAATCGGTATGCCACTCAATTTATATCCGCCAACCCGGGAAGCTCTTATGCCCAGTCTTTCCGGTGGAAACCAGTCCGAATTTACATTTTTTCTGGGCCTTCTCCTGAACATGGGTCTAACCAAAAAGCATGAATTGCGGTCATATTGGTCCACGAACCCAATTCATCACATGCCCATGTTCTCTGCTGCTATGTCCAGGACACGATTTGAGACCATCCTGCGTTTCCTGCACTTTAGTGACAATAGCACCTCTCGTCCCAGAGGCCACCCAGCTTTTGACCGGCTCCACAAAAAATTCGGCCCCACATAGACCACTTCAACCAGAAATTTGCAGATTTGTATACCCCTGAGCAAAACATCTGCATAGACGAGTCCCTTATACATTTTACTGGGCGCCTTGGCTTCAAACAATACATCCCAAGCAAGCGCGCCCGGTATGGGGTCAAATTGTATAAGCTCTGTGAAAGGGCCACAGGCTATACCCACAAATTTCGGATCTATGACGGAAAAGATCAGACCCTGGAGCCGGTCGGTTGCCCTGACTACCTGGGGAGCAGTGGGAAGACAGTCTGGGACTTGGTGTCACCCTTATTTGGCAAGGGGTACCATCTTTATGTGGACAATTTCTACACAAGTGTGGCCCTCTTCAGGCATTTGTTTCTAGAACAGATTGGCTGCTGTGGCACCGCGCAAACTAGTCGTGCGGACTTCCCCCAACGGCTCGTTACCACCCGTTTTGCAAGGGGGGAGAGGGCTGCCTTGTGTAACGAAGAACTGCTCGCGGTGAAATGGAGAGACAAGCGTGACGTTTACATGCTCTCCACCATTCACGCAGACACGACAATCCAAATTGAACGGGCAACCCGTGTCATTGAAAAGCCCCTCTCAGTCCACGACTATAACCTTCACATGGGAGGGGTGGACTTCAATGACCAGATGTTGGCTCCATATTTAGTGTCCCGCCGCACCAGACGCTGGTATAAGAAGGTGTCTGTATACCTAATTCAATTGGCTCTGTATAATAGTTTTGTTCTCTACAGTAAGGCTGGGAGTACAGGATCCATCCTCAAATTTCAGGAAAAGATCATTGCGAACCTCCTGTACCCAGGAGGTTCCGTGGCCCCATCCACCAGTGTAGTTAGCCGTCTACACGAGCGACATTTCCCCAGTGTCATTGCTGGTACCTCAAACCGACCGCCACCCCGAAAAAATGTTTGTGTCTGTAGCAGGAGTGGAATAAGGCGTGACACCCGCTATTTCTGTCCTGACTGCCCTGACCACCCTGCCCTATGCTTTGGAGAGTGTTTCCGGAAGTACCACACACAGCTACACTTAGCATAGGGATTGAATCTCACAGGACAGGCACACAGGGCTATTAGGGCCCTTTCACTCACAGCTGCTTCAAACCTCTCCTTTCACCTGGGATAAAGTGCATAATGTACTTCGCCACATCTTTGGGCGATTTGCGCTTTGCACATTGTCCCATGGGGAAGGAGAGGAATGTCCTATAAACGTAAAAAATAAAAAATAAAAAAAAAACACCAGTAAGCAAAAAAGTTAAAGTTCAGTTTCAAAAGTTAAATAAAGTTTATATGTTCTGTTCTAAAGTTATTATAAAGTTAATAATTTATTGCGTTGCGGCCTGGTTTTTTTCTTTTTTGTTTTTGTTTTTTACCTTCCAGGTGGACCAACCGATCGACTAGCTGCAGCACTGATGTGCATTCTGACAGAAGCATTGCACTGCTGTCAGATTACACACAAGTCGGTGTATGCGGCACTGCAAGACGAGATTTCTCCTCTGCAGTAAAAGATACGTTTGCCGAGCATATGAGCTGAGGAGGTGGCGGTGTTTATATGCTTTGGCAAACACTTTGTATATAAAAATAAATAAATCCCGGCAATGATTTATTCATCCACATCGATTGATGTGAATGGAGAAATCTGGTTTGCCAGGGCATACGAGCTAAGTGGGTATGGATGTTGGGCGGAGCTCCTATGTCCTGGCAGACGCCTTTCCCCTCCTTTTTTTTTTTTGGGCAGAGATTTTTTCATCCACATTGATCGATGCGAATGAAGAAATCTGTGCCGTTCATTTTTTCTTTCAGCCCAGAGGCTGAATGGAAAAAAAAAATCTCATTACCTGTATGCTCAATATAAGGAGAATAGCAGAAACGCCTAATGCTGGCCATACATGTAATGATTGTGGAGACCCTCAAATGCCAGGGCAGTACAAACACCCCACAAATGACCCCATTTTGGAAAGAAGACACCCCAAGGTATTCGCTGAGGGGCATATTGAGTCCATGAAAGATTTAAATTTTTGTCCCAAGTTAGCGGAAATTGAGACTTTGTGAGAAAAAACAAAAAAGAAAATCAATTTCCGCTAACTTATGCCAAAAAATTATAATTCTATGAACTCGCCAGGCCCCTCATTGAATACCTTGGGGTGTCTTCTTTCCAAAATGGGGTCACATGTGGGGTATTTATACTGCCCTGGCGTTTTAGGGGCCCTAAAGCGTGAGAAGAAGTCTGGGATCCAAATGTCTAAAAATGCCTTCCTAAAAGAAATCTGGGCCCCTTTGCGCATCTAGGCTGCAAAAAAGTGTCACACATGTGATATCGCCGTACTCTGGAGAAGTTGGGGAATGTGTTTTGGGGTGTCATTTTACATATACCCATGCTGGGTGAGATAAATATCTTGGTCAAATGCCAACTTTGTATAAAAAAAAAGGGAAAAGTTGACATTTGCCGAGATATTTATCTCACCCAGCATGGGTATATGTAAAATGACACCCCAAAACGCATTCC
The DNA here is from genome assembly GCF_014858855.1 of Bufo gargarizans. Taxonomy (NCBI): domain Eukaryota; kingdom Metazoa; phylum Chordata; class Amphibia; order Anura; family Bufonidae; genus Bufo; species Bufo gargarizans. The sequence goes on from NC_058088.1 coordinate 14,177,230, forward strand.
CCAACTTCTCCTGAGTACGGCGATACCACATGTGTGACACTTTTTTGCAGCCTAGGTGGGCAAAGGGGCACACATTCCAAAGAGCACCTTTCGGATTTCACCAGTCATTTTATACAGATTTTGATTGCAAACTACTTCTCACGCATATGGGCCCCTAAAATGCCAGGGCAGTATAACTACCCCACAAGTGACCCCATTTTTGAAAGAAGACACCCCAAGGTATTCCGTGAGGAGCATGGCGAGTTCCTAGAATTTTTTATTTTTTGCCACAAGTTAGCGGAAAATTATGATTTTCTTTTTTTCCTTACAAAGTCTCATATTCCACTAACTTGTGACAAAAAATAAAAACTTCCATGAACTCACTATGCCTATCATGAAATACCTTGGGGTGTCTTCTTTCTAAAATGGGGTCACTTGTTGGGTAGTTATACTGCCCTGGCATTTTAGGGGCCCATATGCGTGAAAAGTAGTTTGCAATCAAAATGTGTAAAAAATGGCCTGTGAAATTCGAAAGGTGCTCTTTGGAATGTGTGCCCCTTTGCCCACCTTGTCTGCAAAAAAGTGTCACACATGTGGTATCGCCGTGCTCAGGAGAAGTTGGGGAATGTGTTTTGGGGTGTCATTTTATATATACTCATGCTGGGTGAGATAAATATCTTGGTCAAATGCCAACTTTTTATAAAAAAAAAGGGAAATGTTGTCTTTTGCCAAGATATTTCTCTCACCCAGCATGGGTATATGTAAAATGACACCCCAAAACACATTCCCCAACTTCTCCTGACTACGGCGATACCAGATGTGTGACACTTTTTTGCAGACTAGATGGGCAAAGGGGCACACATTCCAAAGAGCACCTTTCAGATTTCACCGGTCATTTTTTACAGATTTTGATTTCAAACTTCTTCTCACGCATCTGGGCCCCTAAAATGTCAGGGCAGTATAACTTATCCACAAGTGACCCCATTTTGGAAAGAAGACACCCCAAGGTATTTTGTGATGGGCATAGTTAGTTCATGGAATTTTTTATTTTTTGTCACAAGTTAGTGGAATATGTGACTTTGTAAGAAAAAAAAATAATCATCATTTTCCGCTTGTGATAAAAAAAAAAGTTCTATGAACTCACTATGCCCATCAGCGAATACCTTAGGGTGTCTACTTTCCGAAATGGGGTCATTTGTGGGGGTTTTCGACTGTCTGGGCATTGTAGAACCTCAGGAAACATGACAGGTGCTCAGAAAGTCAGAGCTGCTTCAAAAAGCGGAAATTCACATTTTTGTACCATAGTTTGTAAACGCTATAACTTTTACCCAAACCATTTTTTTTTGTTTTGCCCAAACATTTTTTTTATCAAAGACATGTAGAACAATAAATTTAGTGAAAAAATTATATTTGGATGTCGTTTTTTTTGCAAAATTTTACAACTGAAAGTGAAAAATTAAATTTTTTTGCAAAAAAATCGTTAAATTTCGATTAATAACAAAAAAATTTAAAATGTCAGCAGCAATGAAATACAACCAAATGAAAGCTCTATTAGTGAGAAGAAAAGGAGGTAAAATTCATTTGGGTGGTAAGTTGCATGACCGAGCAATAAACGGTGAAAGTAGTGTAGTGCAGAAGTGTAAAAAGTGGCCTGGTCATGAAGGGGGTTTCAGCTAGGGGGGTTAAAGTGTGTGCATCCCTAAAATATCTGTGGCATCCAGTGCACTTCTTCTGTGGACGGTGTCCCCTGCGGACAGTTAAGTTATCCGCGCCACATCTCCTGTTTAAAGTGTGCGCATCCCTAAAATATCAGTAACATCCAGTACAGTTTTTCCGTAGACATTGCAAACTGTGACATTACCTGTGGTACCTGTCCTGTATAACGTTTCCTCATCACAAATACCTTTGTACATTTTTTTTCCACATACACTTCCAAATCCTACACTACTGAATGTGTGACATATTTTCAAGCATATATCACATTTAAAATGAAGAAGGTGAGCAGTGGGGGATGGGGAAGTGGCCGTGATGCTGATGCTGCACGCAGAGGCTGTGGCCCTGGGCGCAAAGAAACTGTGCCTGCTGCCACACAATCATCCACGATACCTAGCTTCATGTCTCAGTTTGCAGGGCGGCGCAGGACACCACTCTTGAAATCAGATCAGTGCGACCAGGTGGTCAGTTGGATTGCAGCAGATAATGCTTCCAGTCGGTTAAGCACCACCCTGTCTTCCACCAAGTCAATTCTCAGTAGACAGGAGTCTGGTCAACACAATCCTCACCCTGATCCTCCTTCCTCCTACCATGTACAGTCTGGCCAAACAAATGATACCACATTTGGATATTCCGAGGACCTCTTTTCATCGCTATTACTTGATTTGGCCCTCTCGCCAAGCACGCTTGAAGAGGGACATGAGATGTTGTGCCCTGATTCTCAACCTCTTGAACATCCACAGTCACAAGAACATGATGGTGGGGAAAGGCAATTAGTGCTTAATGAGGTGGATGATGATGAGACACAGTTGCCAATGAGTTAACCGCAATTACTGTCTCAAGAGGTTGATGAAGAGAATGAGAAACAGTTGTCAATCACTGAGTTTGTGGTTAGGTCAACAAATCAGGAGGATTATCAGAGTGAGGAAGAGGAGGTGGTGGACGATATGGTCACTCACCCAACCTGGGAAAATGGAAAGCTGAGCGAGGACAGCAGTACAGAGGGGAAGGGATCTGCAGCACCGCAACAGGCTGGAAGAGACAGTGGGGTGGCAAAAGGGAGAAGGAGAGCCACACCACACAGGCCCGCAACTGTTTAACAGAGCAACCCCTTGCAGAAGTCTCCCTTGCCAAGGGGTAGATGTTCCGCAGTATGGCGCTTTTTTTTAGGAAAGTGCAGACAACAAAAGAATAGTAGTTTGCAACCTGTGTCATATGAAAATTAGCCAGGGCGTTAACACTAGGAATCTCACCACCACCAGCATGATCCGCCATATCGCATCAAAGCACCGTAATAAGTGGTAAGAACGCCTGGGTCCACAATCTGTGTCTGCGGGTCACACCACTGCCTCCTCTTCCACTGTGTTATATGCTGGCAAATCCCCTGTCAAAGGAACAGGCCCAGATAGCAAAGTCTTGCCTGTTGGTACTCTAGCACACATGGCTGACTTCATGTTAGGGTGCCTTTCCAGCGAACTGCACGTTATAAGCATTTTAGACAACACGGATTACTGGTTGTTCACCCTTCTCGATCCACGTTACAAAGAGAACTTCTCATCTCTCATTCCTCTGGTGGAGAGGATGAGCAAAAAGGTGCAATACCAGAAGATCCTTGTTGAAAAATTGCTTCTAAAATTTCCATCTGACAACGCTGGCTGCAGAGTCCGTAGTTCCTTGGCCAACCGAGGAGGGACAACAAGGGGAACACACAGCAGATCCAACAGAGGAAGGTCAGCACTCTCCATAGCCTGGGATAGTTTCATGACACCCTGCTAGCACCCTCACCCTGATGCGCGGCCTAGTGTCACAAGGAGGAAAACATTTTGGAAGATGGTGAAGGAGTACATAGAAGACCGTTTCAGCATCCTCAATGATCCCTCAGTGCCTTACAACTACTGGGTGTCCAAGCTGGAGATGTGGCATGATCTGGCGCTCTACGCCTTGGAGGTGCTTGCCTGCCCTGCTGCCAGTGTTTTGTCTGAGCGGGTATTTAGTGCTGCTGGTGGCATTATAACAGATAAGCGTCCCCGCCTGTCAACTGAAAATGCTGACAGATCAACTCTTATAAAAATGAACAAGGTCTGGATTGACTATGACTTCTCGACTCCACCAGAGGAAATCGGCTGAACATAGAGGCACTTTAAATGTGTTGTTTATAATGTACTGAATACACTGTATTCCCATGAACCCTTTCCACCACAAAAAAGGGTATATGGTTTAATCCTTTTCTCATTCTATTCCTCCTCTTCCATCATATCAACATGCTTATTCGTCACATATAATGCTCTCGCATGTATGCCCTTCGCATATAAGGTTTCCAGGGTCATCTCACCAGCAGGCCCTCGCATATAATTTTTTAGAGGGTCAGCTCACCAGCAGGCCTTTACTTACAATCTTTTCCAGTGTCAGCTCACCTGCAGGCCCGCACCTAAAATCTTTTACAGGGTTAGATCACCTTCAGGCCCTCACCTAATTCTACCTAATAGGTAATTTGCACGCATGCTGCCTTGCTTGGATGTGGTAGCTCTAGCTGTTTCTCCCTGATTCCCCCGTTACCCATGGTCTACATGGTTTGGGCTGAAAATAACATTGAAAGTTGATAGGCAGACCAGCAGGCTTGTCATAATTTTTCAAGGCTGTGTATGATTCTCTCCTTTATGTGTAACAAAGGATGTATTACAGTGCCGGTTCCTTGCAATTTTTGGCTGCCCTTTCACTTAGTGCATAGGCTTTATGTGTGTAGGAGTCCCACTACATGAACAATTATACCACAATGTGAATGAGACCCTCCTTTATGTGATATACAGGTTGTATCGGATTGCCTCTTCCTTGTAATTTTTGCCAGCACTTGCACTTTATATACATGTAAATATACAGGAAAGAATATTTCCTATAAATTTTTCCTCTAAAATCGATTTTTTTTCTTTGGTTTCGTGCGTATTATTGTCAGTCTGTAAAAGTGGCGTACTATTCAGACAACATCATTCCCAGCAGCGACCTGCAAGTACAAGATGCATCCAGACATTCTCCCGATGCTGTTCCAGAACCATTTTGGTGGTGTTGCCATCAATTTCTGACATTCCCTTATGTACCAGGCACCCTCCCCTCTTTAGAAAAGAGGTACCTGGTTTAATGCTCGGGTTCTCCCATTGACTACCATTATACTCCGGTGCTCAGTCGAGCACCCGAACATCCTGATGTGTTCGGCCCGAGCCCCTGAGCACCCGAGCATGGCGGTGCTCGATCAACACAACACAATACCTAACATATTTATGCTATAAACATAATCCTATCTACCTGCTGCTCGTGAGGTTCTGCTTACAGTACTTAAAGATTCCCCTTTCTCTTAAGATTTTTGTTTTCTGAATTACTCATCTCCTACTGACTTGTACCAGACTTGATTACACATATAGTACATTAGTTATAAAGATTGGGTTAGGACAATCCTAGTCACACAGGTCATCCTTCTATACATATGTCAGAATGAAGAGTGCTCCATAAGAGCAGCTCCCACTCTGAAGGCACCACAGCTATCCATGTATTACATAGACAACCGCAGAAAATTTTTGTGACTGGCCAAAACTACCCCCCCTAAAAAAATTAAAATAAAAAATAAAAAAGATCATCTGGAGTCTTATTTAGACAACCCTATCCCATATAATGTATTAGACAATATGGACATTGTAGGGTGGTCCCTCGTTCTGTTAACAATGAGCAGTTCTGACCATATCATTAGCCTATAGGTATAGTAATACTTAAAGGGGATATCCCATCTTATACAATGTGGGCATATCGCTAGGCCCCTCTGGGACCCGCACCTACAAGGAGAACGGATTTTGGGGAGAATTGTGGCTGGGGAACTCCAGGTTTCCCGGGGTTTATCCACCACCAGGCGCAGCTCCCCGCCTCTCCAATCAAAGTGAATGTGAGCGCACTGCACATGCGCGGCCACTGCTCCAATTCTTTTCTAGGGTTCCGATGGAAATAGCCAAAACCAGAAACAGCTGGTTTCTGTGGGGTTCTGCTGGGTTCTGTAGCCAGACCTGGGATGGTCAAATGTTCCAGGCCAGCTTCAATCAAAAAGACATCCTGACAAGGCAACACCTTTAAAAATGGAGGAAAAAACATGAACATCCAGTGACCCACCTCAAAATATATATATTTTTTTTTAGCTATTGAAAAAGTTGCAATATGAACAGCTGAAAAAATATCCGCTCAAGGTTAAATTGAAGTGGGAGAGGGATGTTGGTCCCATCTCAGACACCCAATGGGAGGACGTCCTTGCATTGACTCCTTCTCTAACCCCTAGTGAAATGGCTAGACTATCTCAACTCTATATGATACACAGGGTATATAGAACTCCAATTTTCTAATGGAAGGTGGGATATAGGTCTGACTCCAGGTGTCCGAAATGTGGGGATGAAGGGGCTGGATTGTTTCATATAATGTGGAGTTGTAGTGCGCTACAGGGATATTGAACGGATATAATTAATTTATTAAACAAAATGTATAGCGCTAATTATAAACTGGATCCTAGATTATGCTTGCTTGGTATGTTGGATTCGGATAACTTGCAGCCGAATATTACTATGGGAATCAACAAAACACTATATCAGGCACACAAAACTCTAGCTTCTAAGTGGATACAGCCGCTTCTCCCAAGTTTATTGGAATTCATTGCAAGAATGAATTCAGTTAAAAGGTTGGAGAGGGGCGTGTATTTGAAGCGTAACTGCCTTTCGAAATATGACAATATCTGGAGCCCCTGGATAGACAGATCTGGAGTTTGCAGCTCATAGTTAACTTTGCAAAGTAGTGTAAGGATCTTTTGGTGCTAACACTGGTGGGGAGAGGTGGGAATGATTGTACATAGTCACGCCTAGTGAGCTGAACTTTATAAGGTCTCACAGTTTGTGGGGTTCTTTATGTAAATGATCTTGTTTATTGGCTATTCTGCTTTGTAAAATTAATATTTTCTACATTTTTACACTGTACTGAACAAAATAAGTACGACAATAAATTTGTAATATGATACTGTTTATTTTTACAAATTCAATAAAAATGTATCTGACAATTTTAATTTTTTTAAAGATATTGAAAAAGGCTTCTGTACTTCTTGGTAATATGAAATTACTAATCTGGTGTAAACCACTTTACTTTCCAATAATTTTATTAGAGTTTTCAGGAAAAAGAGTACAATTAAACATTTCAAATACCTGTAATTTGGAGCTGCTTACCTATAATTGCTTACAACAAGGAGAAGAAAAAGAGGTTAAGACACAAAGCAAGTACAAGTATTCCAGGAACCACCAATCAAAAGGGATTTTAAAGTGGAAAAGCAAGTTACGTACCTCTCACTCTATTGTCACCCAGTGGGCCGGTGGGACTAAAATACTAGCTTTATGATGTTTTTTGTTAGGTTAGGGATACCAATCCCAATTGGTGATCTTTGACTTTTGTTCCAAACATAATCTGTCATCTGTGGACTTTACAGAAAAAGGAGCTTGGAAGGGTCCTAAATAGATAAAATACAGTAGCTTCGGGAGGAGGAACATTTTATAGGCCACCACTCTGACAAACCAAGATATTAAACAGTATGCTAGAGTCTGAATATTTTTCCTACATAGTAGCATAGTTTAAAAAGATGAATAATAGCTGAAAAAAGACATACAGTACCTCAATCATCCAGTTCAGCCTGTTATCCTGCAAAGTTGCTCAAGAGGAAGGGGGGAAAAAATCATGAGGTGTAAGAAAATTTGACTCATTTTAGGGGAAAAAATTCTTCCAAACTCCAATTAGTGAATCAAAATAACTCCCTGGATCAACAACCTCTTCAGAAATCTAGTAACTATACTCTGTAATATTGTATTATTAAGGGCTTATCCACATGATCGTTGTTGTCTTGCGGTCCGTTTTTCACGGATCCGTTGTTCTGTATCTGAGGTTTTTCCCCTGGTTCGTCTTTGCATCCATTCCTTATGCAACTAAACATATCCGTATGGGTTCCGTATTTGTTCCATTTTTTGCAGATCATATACAGACAAAATAATTAGGCAATAAAGAGTTAAAAATTCTAGCCACTGCCCGTTTTTCACACTCCCTATATAAGATGGTCATTTAATTGCCTTCACAGCTTTTTCTTCAGCTTGGTTTAGCATTGAGAGCTTTGTTGGAATACTGTGCTTGGCTGGCATTGTTTTCTGGCTACTGCTATCTGCTGGATCATGTGTGACAATGAGGAGGAAGGGGTTCTCCTGCACTGGCTTATTTCTCAGAATTTTGGAAGGCAGCCAACTATGTGGACTGAGGAACCGAGGAGAAGGCATTGGGTTTACCCAATTGTCTCTCAGCGGCGCTGGAAGGGCCACTTCCACGCGCTGTACATGGATCTGCGACAGTATCCAGAGAAATTTCATGGGTTTTGTCGTATGTCTGTGAGCAGCTTTGACATTTTGTTAGCGGCTCTGCTTCCTGCCATCACTTACCAGGACACAAATATGAGGTGCTGCATTTCCCATGGGGAAGGTCTCATCGTGACGTTGAGGTAGATTTCCTACAAGAGTTTGTGTATAATATTTCTATAGCCTTTTATAGTGTTAGATTCTATATATTTACTGATGGCTATGTTATAGTCAAAGTTAATTGGTAATGTATTTTGATGTTTTTTTTTGCACTTTAGATTCCTGGCAACCGGCAATTCATTTGCTTCACTGCCTTTTTGAGTTCCTGCTGGGCATCTAAACAATTTCCCGGATTGTTCGTCAAATGTGTCAAGTCATTTGGCAGCAACTCCAGGACACGGTGATGACAGAGCCCAAGGTAGATGATTGGCTGAGAATCGCTGAAGGCTTTGAACGTGATGCGCAGTTCCCAAACTGCATTGGGGCAATGGAAGGCAAACACATCCGTGTGAAAAAACCGCCTCACTCAGGGTCGCGATTCTACATTTATAAACAATATTTTTCCGTAGTGCTTTTAGCTGTGGATGACAGTACCTACATGTTTATTCTTGTTGATATTGGGGCCTATGGGAGCACCACAGATACCTGCATTTTCAGGGCTTCTAGAATGGGTGATCGGCTTCAAGCCAACCAACTTGCCCTCCCAGAGCCCAGACGGCTTCCACGATCTGCAGGACCTTTGGCTCAGTTTGCAATAGTGGATAATGATGCCTTTGCTTTGACACCCCATGTCATGCAACCCTTCCCCAGATGCAACATGAACGTATATTCAACTATCGGCTGACAAGAGCCGGTCGGTATGTTGAGTGTGCATTTGGAATACTTACCAACAAATGGAGAGTATTCCTGTCATCCTTATAAATGTCACCGGACAATGACACCCTGGTTTCTCAAGCATGTGTGATCCTGCACAACTTTGTCAGGATTCATGATGCTCCTTCAGATGCTGGAGAGGGCCAAAGTCTGACAGCTACATCTGTTGGATATAGTTTTAGCCGACATAGACAACCTGAAACAGCTGGAATGGCTGTTCGAAAAATGTATGCCGACTATTTATCCAGCAGTTCGTGGCAGACATTGATGAATGCTAAACTCTGGGCATCATATTTTTTATTTTTTTAGTTAGGTCCTTTTTTCCCTGTTCTAGATAGTGTAGGGACTCGCAAGACAATGAGGACCCTTGACGTGGGCTTGCGGGCTGCGGTATATAGTAGGCAAATAACATGGTCAATGTAATCATTTCATCTTGTGTGCCAGTATATTGACCATAAGAACATTTGACAATAAACTAACCATATATTTGAATATATATATATATATATATATATATATATATATACCCTCTAATAACTCATTAAATGTTTACATTTAAGAGGTTGTTTGACTTGTGCAAATAAAATAGTTTATTTCCATAAACGTCATACAAGGCAGTTAGTAATGTATTGTTATTAACCATATTCCTTTGACGGCAACCTTATTTTCAAAAACATATTATATGTAGGGATGAGCGAACTCGAACTGTATAGTTCGGGTTCGTACCGAATTTTGGGGTGTCCGTGACACGGACCCGAACCCGGACATTTTCGTAAAAGTCCGGGTTCGGGTTCGGTGTTCGTCGCTTTCTTCGCGCTTTTGTGACGCTTTCTTGGCGCTTTTTGAAAGGCTGCAAAGCAGCCAATCAACAAGCGTCATACTACTTGCCCCAAGAGGCCATCACAGCCATGCCTACTATTGGCATGGCTGTGATTGGCCAGAGCACCATGTGACCCAGCCTCTATTTAAGCTGGAGTCACATAGCGCCGCCCGTCACTCTGCTCTGATTAGCGTAGGGAGAGGTTGCGGCTGCGACAGTAGGGCGAGATTAGGCAGATTAACTCCTCCAAAGGACTTGATTAACTGATCGATCTGCAGCTGTGGATCATTGAGCTGCTGATCCTCAATTGCTCACTGTTTTTAGGCTGCCCAGACCGTTTGTCAGTCACATTTTTCTGGGGTGATCGGCGGCCATTTTGTGTCTTGTGGTGCGCCAGCACAAGCTGCGACCAAGTGCATTTAACCCTCAATGGTGTGGTTGTTTTTTGGCTAAAGCCTACATCAGGGTGAAGCTGTCACACCAAGTGCATTTAACCAGCAATAGTCTGTTCATTTTTTGGCCATATACAAAATCAGGGGCAAGCTGCGCCTGTCACCAAGTGCATTTAACCCTCAATGGTGTGGTTGTTTTTTGGCTAAAGCCTACATCAGGGTGAAGCTGTCACACCAAGTGCATTTAACCAGCAATAGTCTGTTCATTTTTTGGCCATATACTAAATCAGGGGCAAGCTGCGCCTGTCACCAAGTGCATTTAACCCTCAATGGTGTGGTTGTTTTTTGGCTAAAGCCTACATCAGGGTGAAGCTGTCACACCAAGTGCATTTAACCAGCAATAGTCTGTTTATTTTTTGGCCATATCCCAGTCTAATTCTGTCACTAAATCCATACCGGTCACCCAGCGCCTAAATACTAGGCCTCAAATTTATATCCCGCTAAATCTGTCCTTAGTGCTGTAGCTGGGCGAGTTATTTAGTGTCCGTTCAAGCACATTTCTTGTTCTGGGTTGAAATACAATTCCCAATTTAGCAATTTCATAATTTAGTGGTTTCTGCTATATCAGAGCTATTTGAAATCTATCCCTAAAAGGGTATATAATATTCAAGGTGCACATTGGGTCATTCAGAATAACTTCACACACACCCGCTACTGTGTATTTCCAAGTCTAATTCTGGCACTAAACCCATACCTGTCACCCAGCGCCTAAATACTAGGCCTCAAATTTATATCCAGCTAAATCTGTCCCTAGTGCTGTAGCTGGGCGAGTTATTTAGTGTCCGTTCAAGCACATTTCTTGTTCTGGGTTGAAATACAATTCCCAATTTAGCAATTTCATAATTTAGTGGTTTCTGCTATATCAGAGCTATTTGAAATCTATCCCTAAAAGGGTATATAATATTCAAGGTGCACATTGGGTCATTCAGAATAACTTCACACACACCCGCTACTGTGTATTTCCAAGTCTAATTCTGGCACTAAACCCATACCTGTCACCCAGCGCCTAAATACTAGGCCTCAAATTTATATCCCGCTAAATCTGTCCTTAGTGCTGTAGCTGGGCGAGTTATTTAGTGTCCGTTCAAGCACATTTCTTGTTCTGGGTTGAAATACAATTCCCAATTTAGCAATTTCATAATTTAGTGGTTTCTGCTATATCAGAGCTATTTGAAATCTATCCCTAAAAGGGTATATAATATTCAAGGTGCACATTGGGTCATTCAGAATAACTTCACACACACCCGCTACTGTGTATTTCCAAGTCTAATTCTGGCACTAAACCCATACCTGTCACCCAGCGCCTAAATACTAGGCCTCAAATTTATATCCCGCTAAATCTGTCCTTAGTGCTGTAGCTGGGCGAGTTATTTAGTGTCCGTTCAAGCACATTTCTTGTTCTGGGTTGAAATACAATTCCCAATTTAGCAATTTCATAATTTAGTGGTTTCTGCTATATCAGAGCTATTTGAAATCTATCCCTAAAAGGGTATATAATATTCAAGGTGCACATTGGGTCATTCAGAATAACTTCACACACACCCGCTACTGTGTATTTCCAAGTCTAATTCTGGCACTAAACCCATACCTGTCACCCAGCGCCTAAATACTAGGCCTCAAATTTATATCCCGCTAAATCTGTCCTTAGTGCTGTAGCTGGGCGAGTTATTTAGTGTCCGTTCAAGCACATTTCTTGTTCTGGGTTGAAATACAATTCCCAATTTAGCAATTTCATAATTTAGTGGTTTCTGCTATATCAGAGCTATTTGAAATCTATCCCTAAAAGGGTATATAATATTCAAGGTGCACATTGGGTCATTCAGAATAACTTCACACACACCCGCTACTGTGTATTTCCAAGTCTAATTCTGGCACTAAACCCATACCTGTCACCCAGCGCCTAAATACTAGGCCTCAAATTTATATCCCGCTAAATCTGTCCTTAGTGCTGTAGCTGGGCGAGTTATTTAGTGTCCGTTCAAGCACATTTCTTGTTCTGGGTTGAAATACAATTCCCAATTTAGCAATTTCATAATTTAGTGGTTTCTGCTATATCAGAGCTATTTGAAATCTATCCCTAAAAGGGTATATAATATTCAAGGTGCACATTGGGTCATTCAGAATAACTTCACACACACCCGCTACTGTGTATTTCCAAGTCTAATTCTGGCACTAAACCCATACCTGTCACCCAGCGCCTAAATACTAGGCCTCAAATTTATATCCCGCTAAATCTGTCCCTAGTGCTGTAGCTGGGCGAGTTATTTAGTGTCCGTTCAAGCACATTTCTTGTTCTGGGTTGAAATACAATTCCCAATTTAGCAATTTCATAATTTAGTGGTTTCTGCTATATCAGAGCTATTTGAAATCTATCCCTAAAAGGGTATATAATATTCAAGGTGCACATAGGGTCATTCAGAATAACTTCACACACCCGCTACTGTGCATTTCCAAATCTAATTCTGTCACTAAACCCATACCTGTCACCCAGCGCCTAAATACTAGGCCTCAAATTTATATCCCGCTAAATCTCTCGTTACCGCTGTCCTGTTGTGGCTGGGAAAGTTATTTAGTGTCCGTCAAAGCACATTTTTTGTTCTGGGTTGAAATACAATTCCCAATTTAGCAATTTCATAATTTAGTCGTTTCTGCTATATCAGAGCTATTTGAAATCTATCCCTAAAAGGGTAGATCATATTAAAGGTGCACATAGGGTCATTCAGAATAACTTCACACACACGCTTCTGTGCATTTCCAAGTCTAATTCTGTCACTAAATCCATACCGGTCACCCAGCGCCTAAATACTAGGCCTCAAATTTATATCCCGCTGAATTTGAATACAATACATTGGGCCAAATAATATATTTGTTGTTGTGGTGAACCATAACAATGAGAAAAACATCTAGTAAGGGACGCGGACGTGGACATGGTCGTGGTGGTGTTAGTGGACCCTCTGGTGCTGGGAGAGGACGTGGCCGTTCTGCCACATCCACACGTCCTAGTGTACCAACTACCTCAGGTCCCAGTAGCCGCCAGAATTTACAGCGATATATGGTGGGGCCCAATGCCGTTCTAAGGATGGTAAGGCCTGAGCAGGTACAGGCATTAGTCAATTGGGTGGCCGACAGTGGATCCAGCACGTTCACATTATCTCCCACCCAGTCTTCTGCAGAAAGCGCACAGATGGCGCCTGAAAACCAACCCCATCAGTCTGTCACATCACCCCCATGCATACCAGGGAAACTGTCTCAGCCTCAAGTTATGCAGCAGTCTCTTATGCTGTTTGAAGACTCCGCTGGCAGGGTTTCCCAAGGGCATCCACCTAGCCCTTCCCCAGCGGTGAAAGACATAGAATGCACTGACGCACAACCACTTATGTTTCCTGATGATGAGGACATGGGAATACCACCTCAGCATGTCTCTGATGATGACGAAACACAGGTGCCAACTGCTGCGTCTTTCTGCAGTGTGCAGACTGAACAGGAGGTCAGGGATCAAGACTGGGTGGAAGACGATGCAGGGGACGATGAGGTCCTAGACCCCACATGGAATGAAGGTCGTGCCACTGACTTTCACAGTTCGGAGGAAGAGGCAGTGGTGAGACCGAGCCAACAGCGTAGCAAAAGAGGGAGCAGTGGGCAAAAGCAGAACACCCGCCGCCAAGAGACTCCGCCTGCTACTGACCGCCGCCATCTGGGACCGAGCACCCCAAAGGCAGCTTCAAGGAGTTCCCTGGCATGGCACTTCTTCAAACAATGTGCTGACGACAAGACCCGAGTGGTTTGCACGCTGTGCCATCAGAGCCTGAAGCGAGGCATTAACGTTCTGAACCTGAGCACAACCTGCATGACCAGGCACCTGCATGCAAAGCATGAACTGCAGTGGAGTAAACACCTTAAAACCAAGGAAGTCACTCAGGCTCCCCCTGCTACCTCTTCTGCTGCTGCCGCCTCGGCCTATTCTGCTGCTGCCGCCTCGGCCTCTTCCTCCGCCTCTGGAGGAACGTTGGCACCTGCCGCCCAGCAAACAGGGGATGTACCACCAACACCACCACCACCACCTCCGTCACCAAGCGTCTCAACCATGTCACACGCCAGCGTTCAGCTCTCCATCTCACAAACATTTGATAGAAAGCGTAAATTCCCACCTAGCCACCCTCGATCCCTGGCCCTGAATGCCAGCATTTCTAAACTACTGGCCTATGAAATGCTGTCATTTAGGCTGGTGGACACAGACAGCTTCAAACAGCTCATGTCGCTTGCTGTCCCACAGTATGTTGTTCCCAGCCGGCACTACTTCTCCAAGAGAGCCGTGCCTTCCCTGCACAACCAAGTATCCGATAAAATCAAGTGTGCACTGCGCAATGCCATCTGTGGCAAGGTCCACCTAACCACAGATACGTGGACCAGTAAGCACGGCCAGGGACGCTATATCTCCCTAACTGCACACTGGGTAAATGTAGTGGCAGCTGGGCCCCAGGCGGAGAGCTGTTTGGCGCACGTCCTTCCGCCGCCAAGGATCGCAGGGCAACATTCTTTGCCTCCTGTTGCCACCTCCTCCTTCTCGGCTTCCTCCTCCTCTTCTTCCACCTGCTCATCCAGTCAGCCACACACCTTCACCACCAACTTCAGCACAGCCCGGGGTAAACGTCAGCAGGCCATTCTGAAACTCATATGTTTGGGGGACAGGCCCCACACCGCACAGGAGTTGTGGCGGGGTATAGAACAACAGACCGACGAGTGGTTGCTGCCGGTGAGCCTCAAGCCCGGCCTGGTGGTGTGTGATAATGGGCGAAATCTCGTTGCAGCTCTGGGACTAGCCAATTTGACGCACATCCCTTGCTTGGCGCATGTGCTGAATTTGGTGGTGCAGAAGTTCATTCACAACTACCCCGACATGTCAGAGCTGCTGCATAAAGTGCGGGCCGTCTGTTCGCGCTTCCGGCGTTCACATCCTGCTGCTGCTCGCCTGTCTGCGCTACAGCGTAACTTCGGCCTTCCCGCTCACCGCCTCATATGCGACGTGCCCACCAGGTGGAACTCCACCTTGCACATGCTGGACAGACTGTGCGAGCAGCAGCAGGCCATAGTGGAGTTTCAGCTGCAGCACGCACGGGTCAGTCGCACTACAGAACAGCACCACTTCACCACCAATGACTGGGCCTCCATGCGAGACCTGTGTGCCCTGTTGCGCTGTTTCGAGTACTCCACCAACATGGCCAGTGGCGATGACACCGTTATCAGCGTTACAATACCACTTCTATGTCTCCTTGAGAAAACACTTAGGGCGATGATGGAAGAGGAGGTGGCCCAGGAGGAGGAGGAGGAGGAGGAAGAGGGGTCATTTTTAGCACTTTCAGGCCAGTCTCTTCGAAGTGACTCAGAGGGAGGTTTTTGGCAACAGCAGAGGCCAGGTACAAATGTGGCCAGCCAGGGCCCACTACTGGAGGACGAGGAGGACGAGGATGAGGAGGAGGTGGAGGAGGATGAGGATGAAGCATGGTCACAGCGGGGTGGCACCCAACGCAGCTCGGGTCCATCACTGGTGCGTGGCTGGGGGGAAAGGCAGGACGATGACGATACGCCTCCCACAGAGGACAGCTTGTCCTTACCCCTGGGCAGCCTGGCACACATGAGCGACTACATGCTGCAGTGCCTGCGCAACGACAGCAGAGTTGCCCACATTTTAACCTGTGCGGACTACTGGGTTGCCACCCTGCTGGATCCACGCTACAAAGACAATGTGCCCACCTTACTTCCTGCACTGGAGCGTGATAGGAAGATGCGCGAGTACAAGCGCACGTTGGTAGACGCGCTACTGAGAGCATTCCCAAATGTCACAGGGGAACAAGTGGAAGCCCAAGGCCAAGGCAGAGGAGGAGCAAGAGGTCGCCAAGGCAGCTGTGTCACGGCCAGCTCCTCTGAGGGCAGGGTTAGCATGGCAGAGATGTGGAAAAGTTTTGTCAACACGCCACAGCTAACTGCACCACCACCTGATACGCAACGTGTTAGCAGGAGGCAACATTTCACTAACATGGTGGAACAGTACGTGTGCACACCCCTCCACGTACTGACTGATGGTTCGGCCCCATTCAACTTCTGGGTCTCTAAATTGTCCACGTGGCCAGAGCTAGCCTTTTATGCCTTGGAGGTGCTGGCCTGCCCGGCAGCCAGCGTTTTGTCTGAACGTGTATTCAGCACGGCAGGGGGCGTCATTACAGACAAACGCAGCCGCCTGTCTACAGCCAATGTGGACAAGCTGACGTTCATAAAAATGAACCAGGCATGGATCCCACAGGACCTGTCCGTCCCTTGTGCAGATTAGACATTAACTACCTCCCCATAACCATATATTATTGGACTCCAGGGCACTTCCTCATTCAATCCTATTTTTATTTTCATTTTACCATTATATTGCGAGGCTACCCAAAGTTGAATGAACCTCTCCTCTGCCTGTGTGCTAGGCCTAAATATATGCCAATGGACTGTTGCAGTGGTGGGTGACGTGAAGCCTCATTCTCTGCTATGACATGCAGACTAATTCTCTGCTGACATGAAGACAGATTCTCTGTTACGGGACCTCCCTCCTCTGCCTGGGTGCTGGGCCTAAATATATGCCAATGGACTGTTGCAGTGGTGGGTGACGTGAAGCCTGATTCTCTGCTATGACATGCAGACTAATTCTCTGCTGACATGAAGACAGATTCTCTGTTACGGGACCTCTCTCCTCTGCCTGTGTGTGTGCTGGGCCTAAATATATGCCAATGGACTGTTGCAGTGGTGGCTGACGTGAAGCCTCATTCTCTGCTATGACATGCAGACTAATTCTCTGCTGACATGAAGCCAGATTGTCTGTTACGGGACCTCTCTCCTCTGCCTGTGTGTGTGCTGGGCCTAAATATATGCCAATGGACTGTTGCAGTGGTGGCTGACGTGAAGCCTCATTCTCTGCTATGACATGCAGACTAATTCTCTGCTGACATGAAGACAGATTCTCTGTTACGGGACCTCTCTCCTCTGCCTGTGTGTGTGCTGGGCCTAAATATATGCCAATGGACTGTTGCAGTGGTGGCTGACGTGAAGCCTCATTCTCTGCTATGACATGCAGACTAATTCTCTGCTGACATGAAGCCAGATTGTCTGTTACGGGACCTCTCTCCTCTGCCTGTGTGCTAGGCCTAAATATATGCCAATGGACTGTTGAAGTGGTGGCTGACGTGAAGCCTCATTCTCTGCTATGACATGCAGACTAATTCTCTGCTGACATGAAGCCAGATTGTCTGTTACGGGACCTCTCTCCTCTGCCTGGGTGCTGGGCCTAAATTTATGACAATGGACTGTTGCAGTGGTGGCTGACGTGAAGCCTGATTCTCTGCTATGACATGCAGACTGATTCTCTGCTGACATGAAGCCAGATCCTCTGTTACGGGACCTCTCTCCTCTGCCTGTGTGTGTGCTGGGCCTAAATATATGCCAATGGACTGTTGCAGTGGTGGCTGACGTGAAGCCTCATTCTCTGCTATGACATGCAGACTGATTCTCTGCTGACATGAAGCCAGATTCTCTGTTACGGGACCTCTCTCCTCTGCCTGTGTGTGTGCTGGGCCTAAATATATGCCAATGGACTGTTGCAGTGGTGGCTGACGTGAAGCCTCATTCTCTGCTATGACATGCAGACTAATTCTCTGCTGACATGAAGACAGATTCTCTGTTACGGGACCTCCCTCCTCTGCCTGGGTGCTGGGCCTAAATATATGCCAATGGACTGTTGCAGTGGTGGCTGACGTGAAGCCTCATTCTCTGCTATGACATGCAGACTAATTCTCTGCTGACATGAAGACAGATTCTCTGTTACGGGACCTCTCTCCTCTGCCTGGGTGCCGGGGCCTAAATATCTGAGAATGGACTGTTCCAGTGGTGGGTGACGGGAAGCCAGATTCTCTGCTATGGAACCTCTCTCCAATTGATTTTGGTTAATTTTTATTTATTTAATTTTTATTTTAATTCATTTCCCTATCCACATTTGTTTGCAGGGGATTTACCTACATGTTGCTGCCTTTTGCAGCCCTCTAGCTCTTTCCTGGGCTGTTTTACAGCCTTTTTAGTGCCGAAAAGTTCGGGTCCCCATTGACTTCAATGGGGTTCGGGTTCGGGACGAAGTTCGGATCGGGTTCGGATCCCGAACCCGAACATTTCCGGGATGTTCGGCCGAACCTCTCGAACCCGAACATCCAGGTGTTCGCTCAACTCTAATTATATGCTTATTTCCATTGGTAAGGACCATAGAAACATAGAAACATAGAATGTGTCGGCAGATAAGAACCATTTGGCCCATCTAGTCTGCCCAGTATACTAAGTACTATGGATAGCCCCTGGCCCTATCTTATATGAAGGGTGGCCTTATGCCTATCCCATGCATGCTTAAACTCCTCCACTGTATTTGCAGCTACCACTTCTGCAGGAAGGCTATTCCATGCATCCTCTACTCTCTCAGTAAAGTAATACCTCCTGATATTACTTTTAAACCTTTGCCCCTCTAATTTTAAACTATGTCCTCTTGTAGCAGTTTTTCTTCTTTTAAATATTCTCTCCTCTTTTACCTTGTTGATTCCCTTTATGTATTTAAAAGTTTCTATCATATCCCCTCTGTCTCGTCTTTCTTCCAAGCTATACATGTTAAGGTCCTTTAATCTTTCCTGGTAAGTTTTATCCTGCAATCCATGTACCAGTTTAGTAGCTCTTCTCTGAACTCTCTCCAAAGTATCAATATTAGGGATGAGCGAACTCGAACTGTATAGTTCGGGTTCGTACCGAATTTTGGGGTGTCCGTGACACGGACCCGAACCCGGACATTTTCGTAAAAGTCCGGGTTCGGGTTCGGTGTTCGTCGCTTTCTTCGCGCTTTTGTGACGCTTTCTTGGCGCTTTTTGAAAGGCTGCAAAGCAGCCAATCAACAAGCGTCATACTACTTGCCCCAAGAGGCCATCACAGCCATGCCTACTATTGGCATGGCTGTGATTGGCCAGAGCACCATGTGACCCAGCCTCTATTTAAGCTGGAGTCACATAGCGCCGCCCGTCACTCTGCTCTGATTAGCGTAGGGAGAGGTTGCGGCTGCGACAGTAGGGCGAGATTAGGCAGATTAACTCCTCCAAAGGACTTGATTAACTGATCGATCTGCAGCTGTGGATCATTGAGCTGCTGATCCTCAATTGCTCACTGTTTTTAGGCTGCACAGACCGTTTGTCAGTCTCATTTTTCTGGGGTGATCGGCGGCCATTTTGTGTCTTGTGGTGCGCCAGCACAAGCTGCGACCAAGTGCATTTAACCCTCAATGGTGTGGTTGTTTTTTGGCTAAAGCCTACATCAGGGTGAAGCTGTCACACCAAGTGCATTTAACCAGCAATAGTCTGTTCATTTTTTGGCCATATACAAAATCAGGGGCAAGCTGCGCCTGTCACCAAGTGCATTTAACCCTCAATGGTGTGGTTGTTTTTTGGCTAAAGCCTACATCAGGGTGAAGCTGTCACACCAAGTGCATTTAACCAGCAATAGTCTGTTCATTTTTTGGCCATATACAAAATCAGGGGCAAGCTGCGCCTGTCACCAAGTGCATTTAACCCTCAATGGTGTGGTTGTTTTTTGGCTAAAGCCTACATCAGGGTGAAGCTGTCACACCAAGTGCATTTAACCAGCAATAGTCTGTTCATTTTTTGGCCATATACAAAATCAGGGGCAAGCTGCGCCTGTCACCAAGTGCATTTAACCCTCAATGGTGTGGTTGTTTTTTGGCTAAAGCCTACATCAGGGTGAAGCTGTCACACCAAGTGCATTTAACCAGCAATAGTCTGTTCATTTTTTGGCCATATCCCAGTCTAATTCTGTCACTAAATCCATACCGGTCACCCAGCGCCTAAATACTAGGCCTCAAATTTATATCCAGCTAAATCTGTCCCTAGTGCTGTAGCTGGGCGAGTTATTTAGTGTCCGTTCAAGCACATTTCTTGTTCTGGGTTGAAATACAATTCTCAATTTAGCAATTTCATAATTTAGTGGTTCCTGCTATATCAGAGCTCTTTGAAATCTATCCCAAAAAGGGTATATAATATTGAAGGTGCACATAGGGTCATTCAGAGTAACTTCACACACACCCGCTACTGTGTATTTCCAAGTCTAATTCTGTCACTAAATCCATACCGGTGACCCAGCGCCTAAATACTAGGCCTCAAATTTAATTCCCTCTAAATCTCTCGTTACCCACCGCTGTACTGTTGTTGCTGGGCAAGATATTTAGTGTCCGTCAAAGCACATTTTTTGTTCTGGGTTGAAGTACAATTCCCAATTTAGCAATTTCATAATTTAGTGGTTTCTGCTATATCAGAGCTATTTGAAATCTATCCCTAAAAGGGTATATAATATTCAAGGTGCACATTGGGTCATTCAGAATAACTTCACACACACACGCTTCTGTGCATTTCCAAGTCTAATTCTGTCACTAAATCCATACCGGTCACCCAGCGCCTAAATACTAGGCCTCAAATTTATATCCAGCTAAATCTGTCCTTAGTGCTGTAGCTGGGCGAGTTATTTAGTGTCCGTTCAAGCACATTTCTTGTTCTGGGTTGAAATACAATTCCCAATTTAGCAATTTCATAATTTAGTGGTTTCTGCTATATCAGAGCTATTTGAAATCTATCCCTAAAAGGGTATATAATATTCAAGGTGCACATTGGGTCATTCAGAATAACTTCACACACACCCGCTACTGTGTATTTCCAAGTCTAATTCTGTTACTAAACCCATACCTGTCACCCAGCGCCTAAATACTAGGCCTCAAATTCATATCCAGCTAAATCTGTCGTTATTGCTGTAGCTGGGCGAGTTATTTAGTGTCCGTTCAAGCACATTTCTTGTTCTGGGTTGAAATACAATTCCCAATTTAGCAATTTCATAATTTAGTGGTTTCTGCTATATCAGAGCTATTTGAAATCTATCCCTAAAAGGGTATATAATATTCAAGGTGCACATAGGGTCATTCAGAATAACTTCACACACACGCTACTGTGCATTTCCAAGTCTAATTCTGTCACTAAATCCATACCGGTCACCCAGCGCCTAAATACTAGGCCTCAAACGCAGCCGCCTGTCTACAGCCAATGTGGACAAGCTGACGTTCATAAAAATGAACCAGGCATGGATCCCACAGGATCTGTCCGTCCCTTGTCCAGATTAGACATTAACTACCTCCCCTTAACCATATATTATTGGACTCCAGGGCACTTCCTCATTCAATCCTATTTTTATTTTCATTTTACCATTATATTGCGAGGCTACCCAAAGTTGAATGAACCTCTCCTCTGTCTGGGTGCCGGGGCCTAAATATATGCCAATGGACTGTTCCAATGTTGGGTGATGTGAAGCCTGATTCTCTGCTATGACATGCAGACTGATTCTCTGCTGACATGAAGCCAGATCCTCTGTTACGGGACCTCTCTCCTCTGCCTGTGTGCTGGGCCTAAATTTATGAAAATGGACTCTTACAGTGGTGGGTGACGTGAAGCCTGATTCTCTGCTATGATATGAAGACTGATTCTCTGCTGACATGAAGCCAGATTGTCTGTTACGGGACCTCTCTCCTCTGCCTGGGTGCTGGGCCTAAATATATGCCAATGGACTGTTGCAGTGGTGGCTGACGTGAAGCCTCATTCTCTGCTATGACATGCAGACTGATTCTCTGCTGACATGAAGCCAGATTGTCTGTTACGGGACCTCTCTCCTCTGCCTGGGTGCTGGGTAGTGTTGAGCGCGAATATTCGAAAAGCAAATTTTTTTCGCGAATATCGCAACTTCGCGATTTCGCGAATATTTCGAATATAGTGCTATATATTCGTAAAAACGAATATTCGTTTTTTGTTTTTTCCCCCCCCCACAAAATTACAGTACACATATAATTGATTGTTTCCCAAAGGTCCAACAGCTCAGATCTTACTCACATTGCCTAGAAAGTGATTGAGGCGCGAATCTTCGTAAGGCGATTTTATTAGCGCACATGCGAATATCGGCACGTCCCAGAACAGAGGCAAAGGGCTTTGCATTCATACATTAGTGAATTGAGTTGCGAATCTTCGTAAGGCGATTTTATTAGCGCACATGCGAATATCGGCACGTCCCAGAACAGAGGCAAAGGGCTTTGCATTCATACATTAGTGAATTGAGTTGCGAATCTTCGTAAGGCGATTTTATTAGCGCACATGCGAATATCTACACTTGTCCCAGAACAGAGGCAAAGGGCTTTGCATTCATACATTAGTGATTGAATTGAGCTGCGAATCTTCGTAAGGCGATTTTATTAACGCAAATGCAAATATCTACACTTGTCCCCAGAACAGAGAGGCAAAGGCCTGTGCATTCATATAGTATAGCACCATATTCGCGAATACGTAGAACTTCGTAAAATTCGATTTACGAATATTCGTATTTTTTATTTTACTTTCCACCTTACAGATTACATTGATCTGTACTCTGTCAACTACTGTCATCACCCCCCACTGTATCTCGATTGATTCCCAAAAGTCTCACATTCCCTAGAAAGTGATTGAGTTGCGAATCTTCGTAAGGCGATTTTATTAGCGCACATGCGAATATCTACACTTGTCCCAGAACAGAGGCAAAGGGCTTTGCATTCATACATTAGTGATTGAATTGAGCTGCGAATCTTCGTAAGGCGATTTTATTAACGCAAATGCAAATATCTACACTTGTCCCCAGAACAGAGAGGCAAAGGCCTGTGCATTCATATAGTATAGCACCATATTCGCGAATACGTAGAACTTCGTAAAATTTGATTAACGAAAATTCGTATTTTTTATTTTACTTTCCACCTTACAGATTACATTGATCTGTACTCTGTCAACTACTGTCATCACCCCCCACTGTATCTCGATTGATTCCCAAAAGTCTCACATTCCCTAGAAAGTGATTGAGGTGCGAATCTTCGTAAGGCGATTTTATTAGCGCACATGCGAATATCTACACTTGTCCCAGAACAGAGGCAAAGGGCATTGCATTCATACATTAGTGATTGAATTGAGTTGCGAATCTTCGTAAGGCGATTTCATTAGCGCACATGTGAATTTTGCATAGCATATGTATTATGCGATGCGAAAATTCGAATTATCGCATATGCGAAATAATAACGAATTTGAATAATCGCGAATATTTTACGAATATTCTTTCGAATATTCACAAAATTTCGCGAATTCGAATATGGGACATGCCGCTCAACACTAGTGCTGGGCCTAAATTTATGACAATGGACTGTTGCAGTGGTGGGTGACGTGAAGCCTGATTCTCTGCTATGACATGCAGACTGATTCTCTGCTGACATGAAGCCAGATTGTCTGTTACGGGACCTCTCTCCTCTGCCTGGGTGCTGGGCCTAAATATATGCCAATGGACTGTTGCAGTGGTGGCTGACGTGAAGCCTCATTCTCTGCTATGACATGCAGACTAATTCTCTGCTGACATGAAGACAGATTCTCTGTTACGGGACCTCTCTCCTCTGCCTGGGTGCCGGGGCCTAAATATCTGAGAATGGACTGTTCCAGTGGTGGGTGACGGGAAGCCAGATTCTCTGCTATGGAACCTCTCTCCAATTGATTTTGGTTAATTTTTATTTATTTAATTTTTATTTTTATTCATTTCCCTATCCACATTTGTTTGCAGGGGATTTACCTACATGTTGCTGCCTTTTGCAGCCCTCTAGCTCTTTCCTGGGCTGTTTTACAGCCTTTTTAGTGCCGAAAAGTTCGGGTCCCCATTGACTTCAATGGGGTTCGGGTTCGGGACGAAGTTCGGATCGGGTTCGGATCCCGAACCCGAACATTTCCGGGATGTTCGGCCGAACTTCTCGAACCCGAACATCCAGGTGTTCGCTCAACTCTAATCAATATCCTTCTGGAGATATGGTCTCCAGTACTGCGCACAATACTCCAAGTGAGGTCGCACTAGTGCTCTGTAGAGCGGCATGAGCGCCTCCCTCTTTCTACTGGTAATTCCTCTCCCTATACACCCAAGCATTCTGCTAACATTTCCTGCTGCTCTATGACATTGTCTGCCTACCTTTAAGTCTTCTGAAATAATGACCCCTAAATCCCTTTCCTCAGATACTGAGGTTAGGACTGTATCACTGATTTTATATTCTGCTCTTGGGTTTTTACGTCCCAGGTGCATTATCTTGCACTTATCAACATTAAATTTTAGTTGCCAGATTTTTGACCATTCCTCTAGTTTTCCTAAGTCCTTTTCCATTTGGTGTATCCCTCCAGGAACATCGACTCTGTTACAAATCTTTGTGTGATCAGCAAAAAGACACACCTTACCATTGAGGCTTTCTGCAATTTCGCTGATAAAGATATTAAACAATATGGGTCCCAGAACAGATCCCTGAGGTACCCCACTGGTAACAAGACCTTGGTCTGAATATACTCCATTGACTACAACCCTCTGTTGCCTGTCCCTCAGCCACTGCCTAATCCATTCAACAATATGGGAGTCCAAGCCCAAAGACTGCACTTTATTGATAAGCCTTCTATGTGGGACAGTATCAAAAGCCTTACTAAAGTCTAGATAAGCGATGTCTACTGCACCTCCTTCATCTGTTATTTTAGTCACCCAATAAAAAAAATCAATAAGATTAGTTTGACATGATCTCCCTGAAGTAAACCCATGCTGTTTTTCATCTTTCAATCCATGGGATTTTAGATGTTTCACAATCCTCTCCTTAAGTATGGTTTCCATTAATTTCCCCACTATTGATGTCAGGCTTACTGGCCTATAGTTGCCCAATTCCTCCCTACTACCTTTCTTGTGAATGGGCACAACATCTGCTAATTTCAAATCTTCAAAAGACACAAACTGGCTCTTATTAAGGTGGAACAACATCTTGCTCCGGCAACCACCCCAACAGATAAGTTGTTTGCTCATGTACAGTTTAGTCTCCAACTGTTGGGTTAGTTTCATGATTCTGCCTTTTGTGGACATCCTGATATTAAGGGCACTAAGGAGATGCTTTCTAGATCAAATTGGTGGCCCACTCTGTCTAGGGATGTCAAGTCCTATGTGTCGGCCTGCAAGGTTTGTGCTAGGTCTAAAATCCCTAGGACTCACCCTACTGGTGACCTACGACCCCTACCCATTCCCAGTAGACCCTGGTCCCATATCTCAATGGACTTTATCACTGACCTGCCGCCTGCGGAGGGTAAGACTGTGGTTTGGGTAGTGGTCGATTGGTTTAGCAAAATGGTTCATTTTATTCCCCTGTCTAAACTCCCGAAAGCTAGAACCCTGGCATCTATATTTGTGAAACAGATTGTTTGTTTACATGGTATTCCGGAGAATATTGTTTCTGACAGGGGTGTGCAGTTTGTGTCTAAGTTTTGGAGGACTTTCTGTCAGAAATGCCCGATTTCTTTGTCTTTTTCGTCTGCTTACCACCCTTACCCTGGGTTCACACTTGAGCGTTTTACAGCGCGTTCCTACGCGCTGTAAAACGCACAACAAGGAGAAACCAATAATTCCCTATCAGCATGGTTCTCACCTGGGCGTTTTACAGCGCGTACGATCGCGCTGTAAAACGCCCGACGCTCAAACAAGTACCTGACCCTTTTTTTGAGCGTTTGTCGCGCGTTCCCGTACAATAGACTTTCGGGAATGCGCGACAATGTGTGCACGCCTGTCTCTGTATGCGCGCTTGTAAACGCCCGTACAAGCGCACATACAGAGCGCTCCTTTCGGAACGCTCAGGTCTGAACCCAGCGTTAGAGTAATGGGCAGACTGAACGCCTCAATCAGTCTTTGGAACAATTCCTTAGGTCATATGTTGCTGATGACCAGCAATTATGGGTTAAATACCTTCCGTTGGCCGAATTTGCTCTGGATAACCGCGTTAATTCTTCTGCTGGTGGCTCCCCATTCTTTTGTTATGATGGTTTCCATCTCGTTTTCATTCTGGGTCATCCATCTCCTCCTCTAACCCCGAGGTGGATAAGGTCTCCTTTGAACTGTGCACAGTTTGGGCTCGGGTATAATGGAAACTAGAAAAGACTCAGAATACTCAGAAGATCAAGGCCAATAGGAGACGTTCTAAGGGGTTGAACTTTGAGGTTGGGGATAAGGTGTGGTTATCCTCCAAGAATCTCTCACTCAAGGTAGCTTCTAGAAAATTTGCTCCTCGTTTTATAGGGTGTACAAGATAATGGAGGTGATTAACCCGGTATCATTTAGGTTGGAACTGCCCGAGTCATTCCACATTCATAATGTCTTTCACAAATCTCTACTTAAAACATATATTGAACCTGTTGTACCATTTCCGTCCGCGCCTCCACCGCTTCTTGTTGATGAGTCTGTGGAATATGTGGTATCTAAGATTGTGGATGTCAGGAAAGTGCGTAATGCTTTACAGTACCTGGTTCACTGGAAGGGTTATGGACCCAAGGAGAGATCTTGGGTACCTGCTAGCGAGGGTCATGCCCCTAGACTGGTTAGAACATCCTGAGAAGCCATCGCCGGAAGTCTTGGGTCCGGTGGCCTCGCATAAGAGGAGGGGTACTGTCATGGGAGGCCGACGAGGCGCTCACCCTCCACAACATCGTCGACGTCCCGCCTCTGTGCAGTAGTGAGGATGCATGCAGCGTCCTCGTCTCCTAGGTGACCCGGCCACGCATGTTTCCCCAGTAACCAGGGTAGTCTGAGCACCGAGCTGGGCAGTGCTCATCTGTATTCAGAAGGGTGGGTCATGTGATGCTGGCCACGTCACATGACCCCTGCTAATCAGTATTTAACAGGCAGCCTGCTGGCCACAGGCTGCCTGTTATTTAGGTTTAATTTGTGATTTATATTACCTGGCTTACTTACCTGCTGCTGTTTTTCCAGACGATCCTCTGCCTGCTCTCCTGACAATTCTCTGCTGACTCCTGTGGTACCTCACGACTCTCCTGGTATTTATGACCCTGGCTTCTCCTGACTATTCTCTGCTTGCTCCATTTGTAATTTATTGCTCTCCTGGTATTGACTCGATCAGTTCACATTCTGTTTTTGTCTGGTCTGTCCTTCCCGCACTTATTCCAAGCTAGAGATTGCTGTCCAGTCGTCCCCTGTCATTAGGACTTGCAAGGCAAGTAGGCAGGGCCAGGGGGGAGGGTGGAGCACAGTGGTCACTTCCCTCCCCCCGTGTATGTGTGTACGCGACCGTTACATATCAGTACTATAACTTGGTCCGACCATGCCCCTACCTCTATACTCATATATTAACCTACAATACTCTCCCCCGCGAGCCCCGTGAAGATTGAATAATTCCATTTTGAATACCCCTGAATACTTACTTCTCTGTAGGAATATTTTACTCTTAATATCTCATATGAGGTCTCATTGTCTGTGACCTGGTGTGCTCACAAAGCGGTCATGAGGGTATTTATCCAAAATACTCTGCTTTGGAAAAGAGAAAGAAAAATCAAAAGATCAAACTACTCATAGGCCAGATTAGACAAGTAGAGCGTGACAACAAAAAATCTCCCAAAATTACCTTCGCAACCGAATTGAAAAATTTAAGATATGACCTACATGCGTCAATGCAATCCAGATTTGAGTTCTACCTCCGCAAACCAAATCCATGTATTACTATTGTGGAAACAGAGCTAATAAATCTTTATCAAACGGGATTAAGGCTAAATCTGCCAAATCTAGGATCCCCTTTTTATATGGCAGAGCAGGTAAGAAAATGTTGAATCCACAATAAATAGCTGATAAATTCGTCTCATACTACCCTAATTGTATAATCTCGCCCTAGATGCTGATACTCCTCAACTAATTAACACCTTCCTGATTAAAATCTCTCTACCCAATTATCATCAGAACAATTAGATACAGTATATTAAATGCAGATATCCATATTGATTAAATCACTCAAGTAATAACCTCTCTCAAACAAAACAAATGACCAGGGCTAGACGGGTTAACCCATGAGTATTACAAGACATTTCCCCCCGATCCTCTCTCCATACCTAAAGGGATGTTTCCAGCAATTCTTTGGAGGCAATCCCATTCCCAAGGAAATGCTCTCAGCCAAAATTGTCACACTTCCCAAAGCAGGCAAACCTCTCGACACTACAGCAAATTTCTGCCCAAATTTACTCAATTCTGATCTCAAGATCTTTTCTAAATTATTGTCCAATAGATTGGTAGATATTTTGCCTACTTTAACAAATAATGATCAGGTTGGATTTGTTAAAAATATACAGACATCTGACAGTACCAGAAGATTTATAGACCTCCTGGATATAATATGGAGACGTGGAACGCCTTCTCTGCTCTTTGGATGCAGAGAAGGCATTTGACAGGGTTCATTGGGGCTTTCTGACAGATACTTCATTAAAATTTGGATTTCAAGGAAGCTTCTTTGTAGGCATCCTAGCTCTTTATTCTTTCCCCAATGTAAAGATTTATACTTCCGGCTTTCTGTCCTCTAGGTTTGACATTACGAATGAAACCCAACAAGGGTGTCCCATGTCTCCTCTCATTCTCACTTTGATCATGGAACCCCTAGCTGAAAGCATTCAAAGCTCACCCGAGATCACTGGGATTGAATCCTGAGACATTACTAATAAAATTGGTCTTTTTGCAGATGACACTATTTTGGTCTTTTCCAATCCCTCCCAATCCTTGAATTCAGCCAGTTGGATAATTAATCGCTTTAGTGAAGCCTCCTATTACAAAATTAATGGGAACAAATCACAAATATTATCGATGAATATAGACCTTAAAGTACTCTGAAATTTGAAAACACAATTTTTATTTCAATGGGTCAAAACTGACTTGCCAAATTTGGGAATAGTGCTCTCTTATCCACCATCCACACTGTTCCAAACAAACTATCTCACATTATTAGAGGAGGTTAAGAATAAAATATCATCCTTGAGGTTGTTTGGAATCTAATGGTTGGGGAAGATTGCTGTGGCCAAGATGGTACCTCTACCAAAGATCCTATATATTTTTTGAAATGTACCAATATTTATCTCAATCTCCTATAGCCAAACCTTTTAAAACTTGCTTATGCGGTTTGTGTGGGGTGGGAAGAGACCGAGGATCAAGGCGGACATCCTGTTTTCCCATATTGATCAGGGTGGGGTGAACTGCCCATCTCTGTCTTTATACTATAAATCCATGATACTGGCCCAACTGAAGCAATTGTGGATTGGAGATGTCTCTAAAAATGGGTTAATATTGAGCACAGCATTCATTCACACTTTCTTATGTTCCCATTTATATTTTTGGTTCCACAACAATTTTCCATACTTTACATACCCAATCTCAGCTGTGATACAGCTGTGGACTAACCCATCCTTCCAAAGATGTTTTGAAACCATAGAATTAATGGATATCCCTATATCTATTGTTGAGTTGTTTGTTCCTAACTTCTTAGCATCACCCTGGTCTGAGAAAGGCTTTCACTTCTTGAAAGATCTGGGTGTTCCTACTCTACATCAATTCCACATTGCTGCCAAACATAACCTGCCATCCTCAGAGTACTTCTAGTACATGCAGCTTAGACATATGCTTAGCTCTGGGTTGATTCCCATTGCTTAATCCTCTAATTTTACTTTATTAAGGCTATGGATCTCCAATCCTAACTCCAATTCCCACAGCATATCCTTTTGCTACGGAAATTTGCCAATGGAGGAAGGGGACAAATTGGGGAAAATTAAAGACCACTGGAACCATGATTTAAATTAAAGCTTTACTGATGATCAATGACAATCTGCTCTTACCTCGGTTTGCAAATTGTGTATATCACACTTGGAAACTCATCGAAAAGTATTCTATAGATGGTACCACAGACCGTGCCGCCTGTCACATATTTTCCCCAACACATTAGATGTGTGTTGGAGATGTGACAGTGGAATTGGTTCATATATGCATGTGTGGTGGGAATGTGTATTAATAAAGAAAGTTTGGCACCAGATTTTCTCTATATTATCCGTTATATGCCAATTTCAAATTGTCCCAGACCCGGCTTCAGCTCTTCTATCCCTTGGCATAGAAGAGTTCTCCATTTTACATTCTACTATAGTTTCTCATGCATGCATAGCTATGCGACCAAAAATTGCGGCCAATTGAAAAACAAAAATGCCCATACACGTCTCAAACATTCTACAGTCCATTAATGAACAATGCTTTCAAAAAGGATGCCCGCTTCGGCTTTCAACGCATCACGTCAATGTCAATTTTCTATTTTTCATAAACCCCTTTCATTGATTGCTCTGTCTCTTAATCAGATGCGCAGTATTGTCTGAGAATATTAGTTATTAGTTAGCAAAGAATGCAATTTATGTAAGAACTGAAATCTCGCTTTCCTCAGGTTATTAGACAGAAAAAAAGTATACCATGGATAAAGTTTGTTAATGCAGGGTTATAGATTACTAAACTTCTACTACCAAGGCAGTAGTATATTGATCAATCCAGATCAATCCTCACAGATGCCTTCAGCTCCCATTCTAAAGCTTTCCGGGTCTACCACAGACTTCTCCCTCCTGGTTCCTCTTGACATACAACAAATGATGGTCTCTACCAGTGATTGACTGATTGTTAATTTCTTGCATAACAGGGGACCAGGAAGGAGAAACTGGCGGGGGACCTATGACATATCAGAACAGGCCTGGCAGGGGATTGATCAAGGGGATAATGCTTCTTTATTAATACTTTTGTTAATACATTTTTTCCTGCCTGACAACCCCTTTAAATATTTTGCTGTCTATGTGATCTAAATTTTCCCTACCATTGTTGACATAACTGAACTACTAGATTCTTTTCCTAATTATATTTAAGGAGTCATTGCTCAACCAGATGCTATGTTAGATAACCCAAAATCATTACAGACATGTAGATACCCGTCATCATCAGCCATTAAAGTATTGCATTTAGGTTTTACAAGCCTGACTAAAAATATATGGGACTCATTCCAAAGATGTGGTTTAACAAGGCTGGTACCTTAGATTACTTCTACAGTGTAAGGAGAGTGAGTTCAATAACTTTTGAATTATGATTTATTAATAAACTTTGAGGGGTCATAATTAGACGCTGTGGTTAATAACCACTATAGTTGGTGGTGGATCTGCTGCTATGTACAGGTGCACATAACTTCGGCAGATCCACCACAGCTTCTAAATGTAAGACAGCTTCCTTGCTATCTTACATTTAGACCATTTTCTACACCTAAACCTGGCATAGAAAATGGTAAATGACACAGGCCTACTTGCCCTTCCCCACCCACGCTACTTTTTTAGACCTGGCGTGAGTAGGGAAAAGTCACAGATTGTGGCGCAAAGCACCAGAAATACACCTAATATAGGCCTATTTCTGTTTAGTAAATGATCCCCTTTGAGTCCATATAAAACAGTCATTAGGGGAAATTCCAATTTCCCAAGATGTACTGAAGCGAATGCAGACTTTCTGCACATTATTTGGAGCTGTTGTAATACCTGTCATTCAGGTATTTTGGAAACTAGTACTCAAGGTAATAGAAGATAAGCAAATGTTGGGTGTCCCTCTGAAGAGCACAAATCTAGACAATATACAGTATCTAAGTTTGGCATTGACTCTAAAAGTAGGATAACTCTGTATTAATGATTATAAGGCTCTCTGAATCGGTAGCAGCTTTGGAAAATTGGTAAATTTGGAGAAGATAAATGTTGATTATGAAATATTTTTTTCTCCTAATAATAATCAATTTGATAGATTTTGTAAGGTATAGAAGGGTTGGTTTTAAAATAAAGGCGTTTTTTTCTCCTTATCTGGACATAAGGGGTGGGAGGAAATTACATTTATTGGAGCTAAAAATTGTACTTAAAAAATAAAAAATTCTCTAATGAGTCCCTACTCTAATTGGGCATTGCTAAGAAGAATCTGTCTTCAGTGTCTAGTGTAGTTCTCAGCCTGCCTCTTCTCTCCCTGCCCAAGCCACTGCCTCCCTACATATACAGGTGAAACTCGAAAAATTTGAATATCGTGCAACGTTTATTTATTTCAGTAATGCAACTTAAAAGGTGAAACTAATATATGAGACTCATTACAGGCAGAGCGAGATATTTTAAGCCTTTATTTGTTATAATTTGGATGATTATGGCTTATATCTTATGAAACCCCAAAGTATCAATTTTGAGGTACCCTTTGCTCAGGGGGTATGGATTAATTAGCTGACTAGAGTGTGACACTTTGAGCCTAGAATATGTAGGGATGCCGTGGCTGGCGAAGGGAGAGAAGTAGGTGGTGGCAAGTAGTGATGAGCGGCATAGGCAATATTCAAATTAGCGATATTTTGCACATTTTTGGACAAATATTCGCCATAAATTTTCACATTTGAGAATTTGTGATCTCGTCATTATTTACTTGATTGTGAAAATTGGCAATGTAATATATTTGCGATAAAAATTAGCGATTAGAATATTCACGATCAACACTAAGGGGCAGGCAACTTTCCTATTGGTTGCTAGGAATGTTGCTAAGTGCCGATATTCACAATAAATTTATGCTAAACTCGTGATTAGAATATTTGCGATCGACACTATTCATGAGTACGAATATATAGCACTATATTCTAAATATTCTCAAATTCTCGAAGTGGAGATATTCGCGATTAAAATTAGCGATTCGAATATTCGCACTCAACACTATTGCCAAGCTGCCTTATAAACAAAAGCTGATATTATGGGTGTACATTATAGTTCATAATCACCATTCACTTCTTTCGAATTCTTTCCTCCACTACCTCCTCAAAAGTGTCTAAATGGCAGCCAACAGCAGAACTTGCCTTCCTGATAAGCTTGCTGAGCTTATTAGCGTCAGCCACCCACACACCACTTGCCCAGCATATGATTGTGAAAAAAGATGGCATGGCACTTGCCACTACGGACTGGTAGAACATTTCTAACATTTCCTGCCCTGTTTCCATGACTACTGTACTGAATTTGATATGTAAAATGGGGATATTTTATTTTGGGCCATTTGTTCAAATCAAATCACCAAAAGTTTTTTTTTTCATTTGAAAGTAGAATTTTTGAGAAATTTGCTAGAATTTTTGTGATTTGTTAGAATCTCTTGAGATGAAACTTCACTTGGAGATGACCTTTTATGCTTCAAGAAGTACAGTAAAATGTTATGTGATTGATAAACTTCATAGACCTTTTAATGGACTGGGTTCTGTATCTGACTAACTATCCTCATGTTGAGAGCATCTAGGTTTGGTCATGTTAATACAAAACCTTTTCCTATGAGTTTAGTATTATACTCTACAGTATAATACTAAACTCATCGGATGTTTTCAATCTTTAGAAACCATAGAGTCCCAGAGATAAGAGCCAACCCTGGTCACCTTAGTTGATTGTTTCTTGTATTAGCAGTCTTATGCCTTATGCACACGGCCATTGTGTGGCCGTTCCGTTCATAGGGGACTGCAATTTGTGGTCCCCAATGCACGGGCAACATCTGTGAGGCATCCGGGACGGACTGAGCCCCATTCAACTTGAATGGGTCCGTGATCCATTTGCACTGTAAAAAAAATAATAAAATATTCTATATTTTTTTTTTTTTGCAGTGCAGAGGCACGGACAGAAACACTACAAAAGCACTCTGTAGTGCTTCCGTGGGCTTCCGATCCGTGCTTCCGGTCCACACCGCATCTCCCGGATTGCGGACCCATTCAAGTGAATGGGTCCACATCCGTGATGTGGGGTGCACACGGCCGGTGCCCATATATTGCGGACCCACTGTAAGTGGTCCGCAATACGGCCACGGCCAGACATCGCCCGTGTGCATGAGGCCTTAATTAAAGAGTGAATGTCTGTTCTATTTTCAGCATTGTAAATTGCTTTGGAAATAATAAATCCAATTATTCAGTAGTTTGTCCTAGTTAAAGCTTTGCAGATGGGGTGTTCTCACACATTTCATTGGGAGAGAGTCACCTTTTAAGGAAGACTGCCTCAATTAATTTAGATGTCTAATGCATGACAAGATCTTGTGCCCAATTTTTTTAGGCATGGCATTTAATAGCATGTGCAAAGTTTTATAGCCATTTTTATGAGCTGGTTTATTCATACTTGTAACATTTCCAAAAGGTATATAAGATGCACAATTTAGGCAGTTGGAAGTTTTGGTGTGCCTCAGCCAAGGGGATCTGAAGATAAAAGCTATAATGGGACATTCAAAAATGACAGCGATAAAAGGATTTTTGCTGGTATTTCTTCTAATTATGAAAGGTAAGGAGTAGGGATGAGCGAACTCGAACTGTATAGTTCGGGTTCGTACCGAATTTTGGGGTGTCCGTGACACGGACCCGAACCCGGACATTTTCGTAAAAGTCCGGGTTCGGGTTCGGTGTTCGTCGCTTTCTTGGCGCTTTTGTGACGCTTTCTTGGCGCTTTTTGAAAGGCTGCAAAGCAGCCAATCAACAAGCGTCATACTACTTGCCCCAAGAGGCCATCACAGCCATGCCTACTATTGGCATGGCTGTGATTGGCCAGAGCACCATGTGACCCAGCCTCTATTTAAGCTGGAGTCACATAGCGCCGCCCGTCACTCTGCTCTGATTAGCGTAGGGAGAGGTTGCGGCTGCGACAGTAGGGCGAGATTAGGCAGATTAACTCCTCCAAAGGACTTGATTAACTGATCGATCTGCAGCTGTGGATCATTGAGCTGCTGATCCTCAATTGCTCACTGTTTTTAGGCTGCACAGACCGTTTGTCAGTCTCATTTTTCTGGGGTGATCGGCGGCCATTTTGTGTCTTGTGGTGCGCCAGCACAAGCTGCGACCAAGTGCATTTAACCCTCAATGGTGTGGTTGTTTTTTGGCTAAAGCCTACATCAGGGTGAAGCTGTCACACCAAGTGCATTTAACCAGCAATAGTCTGTTCATTTTTTGGCCATATACAAAATCAGGGGCAAGCTGCGCCTGTCACCAAGTGCATTTAACCCTCAATGGTGTGGTTGTTTTTTGGCTAAAGCCTACATCAGGGTGAAGCTGTCACACCAAGTGCATTTAACCAGCAATAGTCTGTTCATTTTTTGGCCATATACAAAATCAGGGGCAAGCTGCGCCTGTCACCAAGTGCATTTAACCCTCAATGGTGTGGTTGTTTTTTGGCTAAAGCCTACATCAGGGTGAAGCTGTCACACCAAGTGCATTTAACCAGCAATAGTCTGTTCATTTTTTGGCCATATACAAAATCAGGGGCAAGCTGCGCCTGTCACCAAGTGCATTTAACCCTCAATGGTGTGGTTGTTTTTTGGCTAAAGCCTACATCAGGGTGAAGCTGTCACACCAAGTGCATTTAACCAGCAATAGTCTGTTCATTTTTTGGCCATATCCCAGTCTAATTCTGTCACTAAATCCATACCGGTCACCCAGCGCCTAAATACTAGGCCTCAAATTTATATCCAGCTAAATCTGTCCCTAGTGCTGTAGCTGGGCGAGTTATTTAGTGTCCGTTCAAGCACATTTCTTGTTCTGGGTTGAAATACAATTCTCAATTTAGCAATTTCATAATTTAGTGGTTCCTGCTATATCAGAGCTCTTTGAAATCTATCCCAAAAAGGGTATATAATATTGAAGGTGCACATAGGGTCATTCAGAGTAACTTCACACACACCCGCTACTGTGTATTTCCAAGTCTAATTCTGTCACTAAATCCATACCGGTGACCCAGCGCCTAAATACTAGGCCTCAAATTTAATTCCCTCTAAATCTCTCGTTACCCACCGCTGTACTGTTGTTGCTGGGCAAGATATTTAGTGTCCGTCAAAGCACATTTTTTGTTCTGGGTTGAAGTACAATTCCCAATTTAGCAATTTCATAATTTAGTGGTTTCTGCTATATCAGAGCTATTTGAAATCTATCCCAAAAAGGGTATATAATATTGAAGGTGCACATAGGGTCATTCAGAATAACTTCACACACACCCGCTACTGTGTATTTCCAAGTCTAATTCTGTCACTAAACCCATACCTGTCACCCAGCGCCTAAATACTAGGCCTCAAATTTAAATCCCTCTAAATCTCTCGTTACCGTTGTCCTGTTGTAGCTGGGAAAGTTATTTAGTGCCCGTCAAAGCACATTTTTTGTTCTGGGTTGAAGTACAATTCCCAATTTAGCAATTTCATAATTTAGTGGTTCCTGCTATATCAGAGCTATTTGAAATCTATCCCAAAAAGGGTATATAATATTGAAGGTGCACATAGGGTCATTCAGAATAACTTCACACACACCCGCTACTGTGTATTTCCAAGTCTAATTCTGTCACTAAATCCATACCGGTGACCCAGCGCCTAAATACTAGGCCTCAAATTTAATTCCCTCTAAATCTCTCGTTACCCACCGCTGTACTGTTGTTGCTGGGCAAGATATTTAGTGTCCGTCAAAGCACATTTTTTGTTCTGGGTTGAAGTACAATTCCCAATTTAGCAATTTCATAATTTAGTGGTTTCTGCTATATCAGAGCTATTTGAAATCTATCCCTAAAAGGGTATATAATATTGAAGGTGCACATAGGGTCATTCAGAATAACTTCACACACACGCTTCTGTGCATTTCCAAGTCTAATTCTGTCACTAAATCCATACCGGTGACCCAGCGCCTAAATACTAGGCCTCAAATTTAAATCCCTCTAAATCTCTCGTTACCCACCGCTGTACTGTTGTTGCTGGGCAAGATATTTAGTGTCCGTCAAAGCACATTTTTTGTTCTGGGTTGAAGTACAATTCCCAATTTAGCAATTTCATAATTTAGTGGTTTCTGCTATATCAGAGCTATTTGAAATCTATCCCTAAAAGGGTATATAATATTGAAGGTGCACATAGGGTCATTCAGAATAACTTCACACACACGCTTCTGTGCATTTCCAAGTCTAATTCTGTCACTAAATCCATACCGGTGACCCAGCGCCTAAATACTAGGCCTCAAATTTAATTCCCTCTAAATCTCTCGTTACCCACCGCTGTACTGTTGTTGCTGGGCAAGATATTTAGTGTCCGTCAAAGCACATTTTTTGTTCTGGGTTGAAGTACAATTCCCAATTTAGCAATTTCATAATTTAGTGGTTTCTGCTATATCAGAGCTATTTGAAATCTATCCCTAAAAGGGTATATAATATTGAAGGTGCACATAGGGTCATTCAGAATAACTTCACACACACCCGCTACTGTGTATTTCCAAGTCTAATTCTGTCACTAAATCCATACCGGTGACCCAGCGCCTAAATACTAGGCCTCAAATTTAATTCCCTCTAAATCTCTCGTTACCCACCGGTGTACTGTTGTTGCTGGGCAAGATATTTAGTGTCCGTCAAAGCACATTTTTTGTTCTGGGTTGAAGTACAATTCCCAATTTAGCAATTTCATAATTTAGTGGTTTCTGCTATATCAGAGCTATTTGAAATCTATCCCTAAAAGGGTATATAATATTGAAGGTGCACATAGGGTCATTCAGAATAACTTCACACACACGCTTCTGTGCATTTCCAAGTCTAATTCTGTCACTAAATCCATACCGGTCACCCAGCGCCTAAATACTAGGCCTCAAATTTATATCCCGCTGAATTTGAATACAATACATTGGGCCAAATAATATATTTGTTGTTGTGGTGAACCATAACAATGAGAAAAACATCTAGTAAGGGACGCGGACGTGGACATGGTCGTGGTGGTGTTAGTGGACCCTCTGGTGCTGGGAGAGGACGTGGCCGTTCTGCCACATCCACACGTCCTAGTGTACCAACTACCTCAGGTCCCAGTAGCCGCCAGAATTTACAGCGATATATGGTGGGGCCCAATGCCGTTCTAAGGATGGTAAGGCCTGAGCAGGTACAGGCATTAGTCAATTGGGTGGCCGACAGTGGATCCAGCACGTTCACATTATCTCCCACCCAGTCTTCTGCAGAAAGCGCACAGATGGCGCCTGAAAACCAACCCCATCAGTCTGTCACATCACCCCCATGCATACCAGGGAAACTGTCTCAGCCTCAAGTTATGCAGCAGTCTCTTATGCTGTTTGAAGACTCCGCTGGCAGGGTTTCCCAAGGGCATCCACCTAGCCCTTCCCCAGCGGTGAAAGACATAGAATGCACTGACGCACAACCACTTATGTTTCCTGATGATGAGGACATGGGAATACCACCTCAGCATGTCTCTGATGATGACGAAACACAGGTGCCAACTGCTGCGTCTTTCTGCAGTGTGCAGACTGAACAGGAGGTCAGGGATCAAGACTGGGTGGAAGACGATGCAGGGGACGATGAGGTCCTAGACCCCACATGGAATGAAGGTCGTGCCACTGACTTTCACAGTTCGGAGGAAGAGGCAGTGGTGAGACCGAGCCAACAGCGTAGCAAAAGAGGGAGCAGTGGGCAAAAGCAGAACACCCGCCGCCAAGAGACTCCGCCTGCTACTGACCGCCGCCATCTGGGACCGAGCACCCCAAAGGCAGCTTCAAGGAGTTCCCTGGCATGGCACTTCTTCAAACAATGTGCTGACGACAAGACCCGAGTGGTTTGCACGCTGTGCCATCAGAGCCTGAAGCGAGGCATTAACGTTCTGAACCTGAGCACAACCTGCATGACCAGGCACCTGCATGCAAAGCATGAACTGCAGTGGAGTAAACACCTTAAAACCAAGGAAGTCACTCAGGCTCCCCCTGCTACCTCTTCTGCTGCTGCCGCCTCGGCCTATTCTGCTGCTGCCGCCTCGGCCTCTTCCTCCGCCTCTGGAGGAACGTTGGCACCTGCCGCCCAGCAAACAGGGGATGTACCACCAACACCACCACCACCACCTCCGTCACCAAGCGTCTCAACCATGTCACACGCCAGCGTTCAGCTCTCCATCTCACAAACATTTGATAGAAAGCGTAAATTCCCACCTAGCCACCCTCGATCCCTGGCCCTGAATGCCAGCATTTCTAAACTACTGGCCTATGAAATGCTGTCATTTAGGCTGGTGGACACAGACAGCTTCAAACAGCTCATGTCGCTTGCTGTCCCACAGTATGTTGTTCCCAGCCGGCACTACTTCTCCAAGAGAGCCGTGCCTTCCCTGCACAACCAAGTATCCGATAAAATCAAGTGTGCACTGCGCAACGCCATCTGTAGCAAGGTCCACCTAACCACAGATACGTGGACCAGTAAGCACGGCCAGGGACGCTATATCTCCCTAACTGCACACTGGGTAAATGTAGTGGCAGCTGGGCCCCAGGCGGAGAGCTGTTTGGCGCACGTCCTGCCGCCGCCAAGGATCGCAGGGCAACATTCTTTGCCTCCTGTTGCCACCTCCTCCTTCTCGGCTTCCTCCTCCTCTTCTTCCACCTGCTCATCCAGTCAGCCACACACCTTCACCACCAACTTCAGCACAGCCCGGGGTAAACGTCAGCAGGCCATTCTGAAACTCATATGTTTGGGGGACAGGCCCCACACCGCACAGGAGTTGTGGCGGGGTATTGAACAACAGACCGACGAGTGGTTGCTGCCGGTGAGCCTCAAGCCCGGCCTGGTGGTGTGTGATAATGGGCGAAATCTCGTTGCAGCTCTGGGACTAGCCAATTTGACGCACATCCCTTGCTTGGCGCATGTGCTGAATTTGGTGGTGCAGAAGTTCATTCACAACTACCCCGACATGTCAGAGCTGCTGCATAAAGTGCGGGCCGTCTGTTCGCGCTTCCGGCGTTCACATCCTGCCGCTGCTCGCCTGTCTGCGCTACAGCGTAACTTCGGCCTTCCCGCTCACCGCCTCATATGCGACGTGCCCACCAGGTGGAACTCCACCTTGCACATGCTGGACAGACTGTGCGAGCAGCAGCAGGCCATAGTGGAGTTTCAGCTGCAGCACGCACGGGTCAGTCGCACTACAGAACAGCACCACTTCACCACCAATGACTGGGCCTCCATGCGAGACCTGTGTGCCCTGTTGCGCTGTTTCGAGTACTCCACCAACATGGCCAGTGGCGATGACACCGTTATCAGCGTTACAATACCACTTCTATGTCTCCTTGAGAAAACACTTAGGGCGATGATGGAACAGGAGGTGGCCCAGGAGGAGGAGGAGGAGGATGAGGAAGAGGGGTCATTTTTAGCACTTTCAGGCCAGTCTCTTCGAAGTGACTCAGAGGGAGGTTTTTTGCAACAGCAGAGGCCAGGTACAAATGTGGCCAGCCAGGGCCCACTACTGGAGGACGAGGAGGACGAGGATGAGGAGGAGGTGGAGGAGGATGAGGATGAAGCATGGTCACAGCGGGGTGGCACCCAACGCAGCTCGGGTCCATCACTGGTGCGTGGCTGGGGGGAAAGGCAGGACGATGACGATACGCCTCCCACAGAGGACAGCTTGTCCTTACCCCTGGGCAGCCTGGCACACATGAGCGACTACATGCTGCAGTGCCTGCGCAACGACAGCAGAGTTGCCCACATTTTAACCTGTGCGGACTACTGGGTTGCCACCCTGCTGGATCCACGCTACAAAGACAATGTGCCCACCTTACTTCCTGCACTGGAGCGTGATAGGAAGATGCGCGAGTACAAGCGCACGTTGGTAGACGCGCTACTGAGAGCATTCCCAAATGTCACAGGGGAACAAGTGGAAGCCCAAGGCCAAGGCAGAGGAGGAGCAAGAGGTCGCCAAGGCAGCTGTGTCACGGCCAGCTCCTCTGAGGGCAGGGTTAGCATGGCAGAGATGTGGAAAACTTTTGTCAACACGCCACAGCTAACTGCACCACCACCTGATACGCAACGTGTTAGCAGGAGGCAACATTTCACTAACATGGTGGAACAGTACGTGTGCACACCCCTCCACGTACTGACTGATGGTTCGGCCCCATTCAACTTCTGGGTCTCTAAATTGTCCACGTGGCCAGAGCTAGCCTTTTATGCCTTGGAGGTGCTGGCCTGCCCGGCAGCCAGCGTTTTGTCTGAACGTGTATTCAGCACGGCAGGGGGCGTCATTACAGACAAACGCAGCCGCCTGTCTACAGCCAATGTGGACAAGCTGACGTTCATAAAAATGAACCAGGCATGGATCCCACAGGACCTGTCCGTCCCTTGTCCAGATTAGACATTAACTACCTCCCCATAACCATATATTATTGGACTCCAGGGCACTTCCTCATTCAATCCTATTTTTATTTTCATTTTACCATTATATTGCGATGCTACCCAAAGTTGAATGAACCTCTCCTCTGCCTGTGTGCTAGGCCTAAATATATGCCAATGGACTGTTGCAGTGGTGGCTGACATGAAGCCTGATTCTCTGCTATGACATGCAGACTAATTCTCTGCTGACATGAAGCCAGATTGTCTGTTACGGGACCTCTCTCCTCTGCCTGGGTGCTGGGCCTAAATTTATGACCATGGACTGTTGCAGTGGTGGCTGACGTGAAGCCTGATTCTCTGCTATGACATGCAGACTGATTCTCTGCTGACATGAAGCCAGATCGTCTGTTACGGGACCTCTCTGCTCTGCCTGTGTGCTAGGCCTAAATATATGCCAATGGACTGTTGCAGTGGTGGGTGACGTGAAGCCTCATTCTCTGCTATGACATGCAGACTGATTCTCTGCTGACATGAAGCCAGATTGTCTGTTACGGGACCTCTCTGCTCTGCCTGTGTGCTAGGCCTAAATATATGCCAATGGACTGTTGCAGTGGTGGGTGACGTGAAGCCTCATTCTCTGCTATGACATGCAGACTGATTCTCTGCTGTCATGAAGCCAGATTGTCTGTTACGGGACCTCTCTGCTCTGCCTGTGTGCTAGGCCTAAATATATGCCAATGGACTGTTGCAGTGGTGGGTGACGTGAAGCCTCATTCTCTGCTATGACATGCAGACTGATTCTCTGCTGTCATGAAGCCAGATTGTCTGTTACGGGACCTCTCTGCTCTGCCTGTGTGCTAGGCCTAAATATATGCCAATGGACTGTTGCAGTGGTGGGTGACGTGAAGCCTCATTCTCTGCTATGACATGCAGACTGATTCTCTGCTGACATGAAGCCAGATTGTCTGTTACGGGACCTCTCTGCTCTGCCTGTGTGCTAGGCCTAAATATATGCCAATGGACTGTTGCAGTGGTGGGTGACGTGAAGCCTCATTCTCTGCTATGACATGCAGACTGATTCTCTGCTGTCATGAAGCCAGATTGTCTGTTACGGGACCTCTCTGCTCTGCCTGTGTGCTAGGCCTAAATATATGCCAATGGACTGTTGCAGTGGTGGGTGACGTGAAGCCTCATTCTCTGCTATGACATGCAGACTGATTCTCTGCTGACATGAAGCCAGATTGTCTGTTACGGGACCTCTCTGCTCTGCCTGTGTGCTAGGCCTAAATATATGCCAATGGACTGTTGCAGTGGTGGGTGACGTGAAGCCTCATTCTCTGCTATGACATGCAGACTGATTCTCTGCTGTCATGAAGCCAGATTGTCTGTTACGGGACCTCTCTGCTCTGCCTGTGTGCTAGGCCTAAATATATGCCAATGGACTGTTGCAGTGGTGGGTGACGTGAAGCCTCATTCTCTGCTATGACATGCAGACTGATTCTCTGCTGACATGAAGCCAGATTGTCTGTTACGGGACCTCTCTGCTCTGCCTGTGTGCTAGGCCTAAATATATGCCAATGGACTGTTGCAGTGGTGGGTGACGTGAAGCCTCATTCTCTGCTATGACATGCAGACTGATTCTCTGCTGACATGAAGCCAGATCCTCTGTTACGGGAGCTCTCTCCTCTGCCTGGGTGCTGGGCCTAAATTTATGACAATTGACTGTTGCAGTGGTGGGTGACGTGAAGCCTGATTCTCTGCTATGATATGAAGACTGATTCTCTGCTGACATGAAGCCAGATTGTCTGTTACGGGACCTTTCTCCTCTGCCTGGGTTCTGGGCCTAAATTTATGAAAATTGACTCTTACAGTGGTGGGTGACGTGAAGCCTGATTCTAGGCTATGATATGAAGACTGATTCTCTGCTGACATGAAGCCAGATTGTCTGTTACGGGACCTTTCTCCTCTGCCTGGGTTCTGGGCCTAAATTTATGAAAATTGACTCTTACAGTGGTGGGTGACGTGAAGCCTGATTCTCTGCTATGATATGAAGACTGATTCTCTGCTGACATGAAGCCAGATTCTCTGTTACGGGACCTCTCTCCTCTGCCTGGGTGCTGGGCCTAAATTTATGACAATGGACTGTTGCAGTGGTGGCTGACGTGAAGCCTGATTCTCTGCTATGACATGCAGACTGATTCTCTGCTGTCATGAAGCCAGATTGTCTGTTACGGGACCTCTCTGCTCTGCCTGTGTGCTAGGCCTAAATATATGCCAATGGACTGTTGCAGTGGTGGCTGACGTGAAGCCTCATTCTCTGCTATGACATGCAGACTAATTCTCTGCTGACATGAAGCCAGATTGTCTGTTACGGGACCTCTCTCCTCTGCCTGGGTGCTGGGCCTAAATTTATGACAATGGACTGTTGCAGTGGTGGCTGACGTGAAGCCTGATTCTCTGCTATGACATGCAGACTAATTCTCTGCTGACATGAAGCCAGATTGTCTGTTACGGGACCTCTCTCCTCTGCCTGGGTGCTGGGCCTAAA
The DNA here is from genome assembly GCF_014858855.1 of Bufo gargarizans. Taxonomy (NCBI): domain Eukaryota; kingdom Metazoa; phylum Chordata; class Amphibia; order Anura; family Bufonidae; genus Bufo; species Bufo gargarizans. The sequence continues at coordinate 14,221,128 of NC_058088.1, forward strand.
TATATGCCAATGGACTGTTGCAGTGGTGGCTGACGTGAAGCCTCATTCTCTGCTATGACATGCAGACTAATTCTCTGCTGTCATGAAGCCAGATTGTCTGTTACGGGACCTCTCTGCTCTGCCTGTGTGCTAGGCCTAAATATATGCCAATGGACTGTTGCAGTGGTGGGTGACGTGAAGCCTGATTCTCTGCTATGACATGCAGACTGATTCTCTGCTGACATGAAGCCAGATTGTCTGTTACGGGACCTCTCTGCTCTGCCTGTGTGCTAGGCCTAAATATATGCCAATGGACTGTTGCAGTGGTGGGTGACGTGAAGCCTCATTCTCTGCTATGACATGCAGACTGATTCTCTGCTGACATGAAGCCAGATTCTCTGTTACGGGACCTCTCTCCTCTGCCTGTGTGTGTGCTGGGCCTAAATATATGCCAATGGACTGTTGCAGTGGTGGCTGACGTGAAGCCTCATTCTCTGCTATGACATGCAGACTAATTCTCTGCTGACATGAAGACAGATTCTCTGTTACGGGACCTCCCTCCTCTGCCTGGGTGCTGGGCCTAAATATATGCCAATGGACTGTTGCAGTGGTGGCTGACGTGAAGCCTCATTCTCTGCTATGACATGCAGACTGATTCTCTGCTGACATGAAGCCAGATTCTCTGTTACGGGACCTCTCTCCTCTGCCTGTGTGTGTGCTGGGCCTAAATATATGCCAATGGACTGTTGCAGTGGTGGCTGACGTGAAGCCTCATTCTCTGCTATGACATGCAGACTGATTCTCTGCTGACATGAAGCCAGATTCTCTGTTACGGGACCTCTCTCCTCTGCCTGTGTGTGTGCTGGGCCTAAATATATGCCAATGGACTGTTGCAGTGGTGGCTGACGTGAAGCCTCATTCTCTGCTATGACATGCAGACTAATTCTCTGCTGACATGAAGACAGATTCTCTGTTACGGGACCTCCCTCCTCTGCCTGGGTGCTGGGCCTAAATATATGCCAATGGACTGTTGCAGTGGTGGCTGACGTGAAGCCTCATTCTCTGCTATGACATGCAGACTAATTCTCTGCTGACATGAAGACAGATTCTCTGTTACGGGACCTCTCTCCTCTGCCTGGGTGCCGGGGCCTAAATATCTGAGAATGGACTGTTCCAGTGGTGGGTGACGGGAAGCCAGATTCTCTGCTATGGAACCTCTCTCCAATTGATTTTGGTTAATTTTTATTTATTTAATTTTTATTTTAATTCATTTCCCTATCCACATTTGTTTGCAGGGGATTTACCTACATGTTGCTGCCTTTTGCAGCCCTCTAGCTCTTTCCTGGGCTGTTTTACAGCCTTTTTAGTGCCGAAAAGTTCGGGTCCCCATTGACTTCAATGGGGTTCGGGTTCGGGACGAAGTTCGGATCGGGTTCGGATCCCGAACCCGAACATTTCCGGGATGTTCGGCCGAACTTCTCGAACCCGAACATCCAGGTGTTCGCTCAACTCTAGTAAGGAGTATTGTTCATTATTAATTACACAATATTATTTTTTTTATATATAAATCCTACCGATCTTTTCATAGTGTGTAAAGTTTTAGGAATTCAAGTGGGACTATAACTTACAATATATATATATATATATATATATATATATATATATATGTATATAGCCAAAAAAAGATGAAAAATGTATTATGCATTTTGTAAAAATATTGGAACAAACCCCTTAACTAAGACACTTGTATTGATTGGGCTTAAAATTATTAACATTTTACCATGTAAATGTAGCCTAAGCCAAAAAAATACAGTACAGACCAAAAGCTTGAACACACCTTCTCATTCAAAGAGTTTTCTTTATTTTCATGACTATGAAACTTGTACACTGAAGGCATCAAAACTATGAATTAACACATGTGGAATTATATACATAACAAAAAAGTGTGAAACAACAGAAAATATGTCATATTCTAGGTTCTTCAAAGTAGCCACCTTTTGCTTTGATTACTGATTTGCACACTCTTGGCATTCTCTTCATGAGCTTCAAGAGGTAGTCACCTGAAATGGTCTTCCAACAGTCTTGAAGGAGTTCTCAGAGATTGCTTAGCACTTGTTAGCCCTTTTGCCTTCACTCTGCGGTCCAGCTCACCCCAAACCATCTCGATTGGGTTCAGGTCCGGTGACTGTGGAGGCCAGGTCATCTGGCGCAGCACCCCATCACTCTCCTTCATGGTCAAATAGCCCTTACACAGCCTGGAGGTGTGTTTGGGGTCATTGTCCTGTTGAAAAATAAATGATGGTCCAACTAAACGCAATCCGGATGGAATAGCATGTCGCTGCAAGATGCTGTGGTAGCCATGCTGGTTCAGTATGCCTTCAATTTTGAATAAATCCCCAACAGTGTCACCAGCAAAGCACCCCCACACCATCACACCACCTCCTCCATGCTTGGTGGTTGGAACCAAAGATCTCAAATTTGGACTCATCAGACCAAAGCACATATTTCCACTGGTCTAATGTCCATTCCTTGTGTTATTTAGCCCAAACAAGTCTCTTCTGCTTGTTGCCTGTCCTTAGCAGTGGTTTCCTAGCAGATATTCTACCATGAAGGCCTGATTTACACAGTCTCCTCTTAACAGTTGTTCTAGAGATGTGTCTGCTGCTAGAACTCTGTGTGGCATTGACCTGGTCTCTAATCTGAGTTGCTGTTAACCTGCGATTTCTGAGGCTGGTGACTCGGATGAACTTATCCTCCGCAGCAGAGGTGACTCTTGGTCTTCCTTTCCTGGGGCGGTCCACATGTGAGCCAGTTTCTTTGTAGCGCTTGATGGTTTTTGTGACTGCACTTGGGGACACTTTCAAAGTTTTCCCAATTTTTCGGACTGACTGACCTTCATTTCTTAAAGTAATGATGGCCACTCGTTTTTCTTTACTTAGCTGCTTTTTTTTTGCCATAATACAAATTCTAACAGTCTATTCAGTAGGACTATCAGCTGTGTATCCACCTGACTTCTCCACAACGCAACTGATGGTCCCAACCCCATTTATAAGGAAAGAAATCCCACTTATTAAACCTGTCAGGGCACATCTGTGAAGTGAAAACCATTTCAGGTGACTATCTCTTGAAGCTCATCAGGAGAATGCCAAGAGCGTGCAAAGCAGTAATCAAAGCAAAAGGTGGCTACTTTGAAGAACCTAGAATATGACATATTTTAAGTTGTTTCACTTTTTTATTATGTATATAATTCCACATGTGTTAATTCATAGTTTTGATGCCTTCAGTGTGAATCTACAATTTTCATAGTCATGAAAATAAAGAAAACTCTTTGAATGAGAAGGTGTGTCCAAACTTTTGGTCTGTACTGTATACCAGTAGTTTTTTTTAAATTGATGCAACTTATGGATATCATGATACAAAAAGTTGGCCCAAATTTTTGGAAAAATAAGAATTTATGGAGCGTTTTAGGACCAAACAATGGGGATGCAACTGACAACTTAGGCTACTTTCACACTTGCGTTCGGGGTTTCACTTGTGAGTTCCGTTTGAAGGCTCTCACAAGCGGCCCCGAACGCATTCATACAGCCCCAATGCTCCGTTCAGAATGCCTCAGTCTGGCACCGTTTGGCCTCCGCTCAGCTGAGCAGGCGGACACCTGAACGCTGCTTGCAGCATTCGGGTGTCCGCCTGGCCATGCAGAGCCAAACGGATCTGTCCAGACTTACAATGTAAGTCAATGGGGACGGATCCGTTTGAAGTTGACACAATATGGCTCAATTTCAAACGGATCCGTCCCCCATTGACTTTCAATGTAAAGTCTGGACGGATCCGTCTGACTAACTTTCAGACTTAGAATTTTTTCTGAAATATAATGCAGACAGATCCGTTCTGAACGGATTCCATCATCTGCATTATAGGAGCGGATCCGTCTGTGCAGACACCAGACGTATCCGCTCTGAACGCAAGTGTGAAAGTAGCCTTATAGTCATTTCAGTTCCATTTGAGTGGCTTAAGATAATGAAAATGAAAGTTAATCAAAAAAGTTAATTACAATAAAGTTAATTAATTAGTTAATTCACCACTTAGTTATTAAAAAATAAAGTAAATTAACGTAATTGAGTTATTATGAGTTGTCCCTAATACTAAGTACTAAGCTTCTAAATTAAATCCATCTTATTTTGAAAATATGTCTTAAGCAAGTAACCTCTCCGCCAATTAAATTCAAAATGAGCAAAGGATAAACAGTAGCCATATATATATATATGTAAAAATAAACTGATATCACTTACTATAATTTATGTATATTCCTTTTATATAAGGCTTCAATATTGAAGAACTTACATTTAAGAATAATTGGCCACTACAAGGTGTTGGTCTTAAAAATAGTTTTATGCATTAAACACTGGAGTCATAAATTTAAAAAAAGTTATCTGACTGCATATATAATGTAAGAGGACAAGAAAAGTAGATATCTCCTTGAATTCCATGGGTTTTTCTTATCAACAAACCTAGTTGACATTGTCTTTTCCAAGAAGAACTTCTGTGGATCAGTTTATGGTCACAATCAAATTTCCATTTCTTGTAAAAAAAACTCAATAAGAAATTCTAGCAACTGTCCAATGAATGTTGAAAATTAGTTGAATTTCCACAATATTGAACTGTAGAAGATCAAAGTTGACTAAAACAACAGACTTCCTTCCAGATAAAGCAAGGCACAGAGCTTGTCTGCTCTCTGTTCACCAGTATGACTTTCAGTATTTTAGTTACCAACAATGCTTATGTTCAGATAAGATACACCTAGTTTTACAGACCTGAGTCATGTGCTCTAGTTACAATAATTAGATGTAATTTAGCTTCCCACATCTAAAAATTGCATATAGTCTGCAGAATGCAGAGAAGGTACCTGAGTATTATTATCTGAAAAAAGGCTGCAATATGGTTGAAACACTAAGATTTATTTATATTAGTATACTTACTATAGACTTGTATGCATGCACTTAGCTTTCCTCTCATACAATTACTCTGTATGAGAGGAAAGTATATTTACTATAGACTTGTATGCCTGTCAGAAAAATAGGTAAACAACTGGTTCCCAAGTTGTAATGATTCGGATTGTTGCCAGATGTTGAATCCCTGCTACTGTAATATAACATTTCTAAGATACCCCGAAGAATGCGATTAAGAAGTTACGTCTTGTAGTTACACGTTTCTAAATATTTGTTTTTCCTATTTCAGAGGCACAAAGCGATACCCAGCCAACCACAACAACCACAAGCATTGTAGCCACAAAATCAGCCACAACATCACCAGCTATAACATCAGACACAACACCAGCCACAACACCACCAGCTATAACATCAGACACAAAACCAGCCACAACACCAACAGCTATAACATCAGACACAAAACCAGCCACAACACCAACAGCTATAACATCAGACACAAAACCAGCCACAACACCACCAGCTATAACATCAGACACAAAACCAGCCACCACTCCATCAGCTATAACATCAGACACAAATCCAGCCACAACACCACCAGCTATAACATCGGACACAAAACCAGCCACAACACCACCAGCTATAACATCGGACACAAAACCAGCCACAACCCCACCAGCTATAACATCAGACACAACACCAGCCACAACACCACCAGCGATAACATCAGACACAAAACCAGCCACAACACCACCAGCTATAACATCAGCCACAAAACCACCCACAACATCACCAGCTATAACATCAGACACAACACCAGCCACAACACCACCAGCTATAACATCAGACACAAAACCAGCCACAACACCACCAGCTATAACATCAGACACAATACCAGCCACAACACCAACAGCTATAACATCAGACACAAAACCAGCCACAACACCAACAGCTATAACATCAGACACAAAACCAGCCACAACACCACCAGCTATAACATCAGACACAATACCAGCCACAACATCACCAGCTATTACATCAGACACAAAACCAGCCACAACACCAACAGCTATAACATCAGACACAAAACCAGCCACAACACCAACAGCTATAACATCAGACACAAAACCAGCCACAACACCACCAGCTATAACATCGGATACAAAACCAGCCACAACCCCACCAGCTATAACATCTGACACAAAACCAGCCACAACACCACCAGCTATAACATCAGACACAAAACCAGCCACAACATCACCAGCTATAACATCAGCCACAAAACCAGCCACAACATCACCAGCTATAACATCAGACACAACACCAGCCACAACACCACCAGCTATAACATCAGACACAAAACCAGCCACAACACCACAAGCTATAACATCGGACACAAAACCAGCCACAACACCACCAGCTATAACATCAGAAACAAAACCAGCCACAAAACCACCAGCTATAACATCAGACACAAAACCAGCCACCACTCCACCAGCTATAACATCAGACACAAAACCAGCCACAACACCAACAGCTATAACATCGGACACAAAACCAGCCACAACTCCACCAGCTATAACATCGGACACAAAACCAGCCACAACCCCACCAGCTATAACATCAGACACAACACCAGCCACTACACCACCAGCTATAACATTAGACACAAAACCAGCCACAACACCACCAGCTATAACATCAGCCACAAAACCAGCCACAACATCACCAGCTATAACATCAGACACAACACTAGCCACAACACCACCAGCTATAACATCAGACACAAAACCAGCCACAACACCACCAGCTATAACATCAGACACAATAACAGCCACAACACCACCAGCTATAACATCAGACACAAAACCAGCCACAACACCAACAGCTATAACATCAGACACAAAACCAGCCACAACACCAACAGCTATAACATCAGACACAAAACCAGCCACCACTCCACCAGCTATAACATCAGCCACAAAACCAGCCACAACACCAACAGCTATAACATCAGCCACAAAACCAGCCACAACATCACCAGCTATAACAACAGACACAACACCAGCCACATCACCACCAGCTATAACATCAGCCACAAAACCAGCCACAACACCAACAGCTATAACATCAGACACAAAACCAGCCACAACACCACCAGCTATAACATCAGACACAAAACCAGCCACAACACCACAAGCTATAACATCGGACACAAAACCAGCCACAACACCACCAGCTATAACATCAGACACAAAACCAGCCACCACTCCACCAGCTATAACATCAGACACAAAACCAGCCACAACACCAACAGCTATAACATCGGACACAAAACCAGCCACAACTCCACCAGCTATAACATCGGACACAAAACCAGCCACAACCCCACCAGCTATAACATCAGACACAACACCAGCCACTACACCACCAGCTATAACATTAGACACAAAACCAGCCACAACACCACCAGCTATAACATCAGCCACAAAACCAGCCACAACATCACCAGCTATAACATCAGACACAACACTAGCCACAACACCACCAGCTATAACATCAGACACAAAACCAGCCACAACACCACCAGCTATAACATCAGACACAATACCAGCCACAACACCACCAGCTATAACATCAGACACAAAACCAGCCACAACACCAACAGCTATAACATCAGACACAAAACCAGCCACAACACCAACAGCTATAACATCAGACACAAAACCAGCCACCACTCCACCAGCTATAACATCAGCCACAAAACCAGCCACAACACCAACAGCTATAACATCAGCCACAAAACCAGCCACAACATCACCAGCTATAACAACAGACACAACACCAGCCACATCACCACCAGCTATAACATCAGCCACAAAACCAGCCACAACACCACCAGCTATAACATCGGACACAAAACCAGCCACAACACTACCAGCTATAACATCAGACACAAAACCAGCCACCACTCCACCAGCTATAACATCAGACACAAATCCAGCCACAACACCAACAGCTATAACATCGGACACAAAACCAGCCACAACACCACCAGCTATAACATCAGACACAAAACCAGCCACACCACCAGCTATAACATCAGCCACAAAACCAGCCACAACATCACCAGCTATAACATCAGACACAACACCAGCCACAACACCACCAGCTATAACATCAGACACAAAACCAGCCACCACTCCACCAGCTATAACATCAGACACAAATCCAGCCACAACACCAACAGCTATAACATCGGACACAAAACCAGCCACAACACCACCAGCTATAACATCAGACACAAAACCAGCCACACCACCAGCTATAACATCAGCCACAAAACCAGCCACAACATCACCAGCTATAACATCAGACACAACACCAGCCACAACACCACCAGCTATAACATCAGACACAAAACCAGCCACAACACCACCAGCTATAACATCAGACACAATACCAGCCACAACACCAACAGCTATAACATCAGACACAAAACCAGCCACAACACCAACAGCTATATCATCAGACACAAAACCAGCCACAACACCACCAGCTATAATATCAGACACAAAACCAGCCACAACACCACCAGCTATAACATCAGACACAATACCAGCCACAACACCACCAGCTATAACATCAGACACAATACCAGCCACAACATCACCAGCTATAACATCAGACACAAAACCAGCCACAACCCCACCAGCTATAACATCAGCCACAAAACCAGCCACAACACCACCAGCTATAACATCAGACACAAAACCAGCCACAACACCACCAGCTATAACATCAGACACAATACCAGCCACAACACCAACAGCTATAACATCAGACACAAAACCAGCCACAACACCAACAGCTATAACATCAGACACAAAACCAGCCACAACACCACCAGCTATAACATCAGACACAATACCAGCCACAACATCACCAGCTATTACATCAGACACAAAACCAGCCACAACACCAACAGCTATAACATCAGCCACAAAACCAGCCACAACACCAACAGCTATAACATCAGACACAAAACCAGCCACAACACCACCAGCTATAACATCGGACACAAAACCAGCCACAACCCCACCAGCTATAACATCAGCCACAAAACCAGCCACAACATCACCAGCTATAACATCAGACACAAAACCAGCCACCACTCCACCAGCTATAACATCAGCCACAAAACCAGCCACAACACCAACAGCTATAACATCAGCCACAAAACCAGCCACAACATCACCAGCTATAACAACAGACACAACACCAGCCACATCACCACCAGCTATAACATCAGCCACAAAACCAGCCACAACACCAACAGCTATAACATCAGACACAAAACCAGCCACAACACCACCAGCTATAACATCAGACACAAAACCAGCCACAACACCACAAGCTATAACATCGGACACAAAACCAGCCACAACACCACCAGCTATAACATCAGAAACAAAACCAGCCACAACACCACCAGCTATAACATCAGACACAAAACCAGCCACCACTCCACCAGCTATAACATCAGACACAAAACCAGCCACAACACCAACAGCTATAACATCGGACACAAAACCAGCCACAACTCCACCAGCTATAACATCGGACACAAAACCAGCCACAACCCCACCAGCTATAACATCAGACACAACACCAGCCACTACACCACCAGCTATAACATTAGACACAAAACCAGCCACAACACCACCAGCTATAACATCAGCCACAAAACCAGCCACAACATCACCAGCTATAACATCAGACACAACACTAGCCACAACACCACCAGCTATAACATCAGACACAAAACCAGCCACAACACCACCAGCTATAACATCAGACACAATACCAGCCACAACACCACCAGCTATAACATCAGACACAAAACCAGCCACAACACCAACAGCTATAACATCAGACACAAAACCAGCCACAACACCAACAGCTATAACATCAGACACAAAACCAGCCACCACTCCACCAGCTATAACATCAGCCACAAAACCAGCCACAACACCAACAGCTATAACATCAGCCACAAAACCAGCCACAACATCACCAGCTATAACAACAGACACAACACCAGCCACATCACCACCAGCTATAACATCAGCCACAAAACCAGCCACAACACCAACAGCTATAACATCAGACACAAAACCAGCCACAACACCAACAGCTATAACATCAGACACAAAACCAGCCACCACTCCACCAGCTATAACATCAGCCACAAAACCAGCCACAACACCAACAGCTATAACATCAGCCACAAAACCAGCCACAACATCACCAGCTATAACAACAGACACAACACCAGCCACATCACCACCAGCTATAACATCAGCCACAAAACCAGCCACAACACCACCAGCTATAACATCGGACACAAAACCAGCCACAACACTACCAGCTATAACATCAGACACAAAACCAGCCACCACTCCACCAGCTATAACATCAGACACAAATCCAGCCACAACACCAACAGCTATAACATCGGACACAAAACCAGCCACAACACCACCAGCTATAACATCAGACACAAAACCAGCCACACCACCAGCTATAACATCAGCCACAAAACCAGCCACAACATCAACAGCTATAACATCAGACACAACACCAGCCACAACACCACCAGCTATAACATCAGACACAAAACCAGCCACAACACCACCAGCTATAACATCAGACACAATACCAGCCACAACACCAACAGCTATAACATCAGACACAAAACCAGCCACAACACCAACAGCTATATCATCAGACACAAAACCAGCCACAACACCACCAGCTATAATATCAGACACAAAACCAGCCACAACACCACCAGCTATAACATCAGACACAATACCAGCCACAACACCACCAGCTATAACATCAGACACAATACCAGCCACAACATCACCAGCTATAACATCAGACACAAAACCAGCCACAACCCCACCAGCTATAACATCAGCCACAAAACCAGCCACAACACCACCAGCTATAACATCAGACACAAAACCAGCCACAACAGCACCAGCTATAACATCAGACACAATACCAGCCACAACACCAACAGCTATAACATCAGACACAAAACCAGCCACAACACCAACAGCTATAACATCAGACACAAAACCAGCCACAACACCACCAGCTATAACATCAGACACAATACCAGCCACAACATCACCAGCTATTACATCAGACACAAAACCAGCCACAACACCAACAGCTATAACATCAGCCACAAACCAGCCACAAACACCAACAGCTATAACATCAGACACAAAACCAGCCACAACACCACCAGCTATAACATCGGACACAAAACCAGCCACAACCCCACCAGCTATAACATCAGCCACAAAACCAGCCACAACATCACCAGCTATAACATCAGACACAACACCAGCCACAACACCACCAGCTATAACATCAGACACAAAACCAGCCACAACACCACCAGCTATAACATCAGACACAATACCAGCCACAACATCACCAGCTATTACATCAGACACAGAACCAGCCACAACACCAACAGCTATAACATCAGCCACAAAACCAGCCACAACACCAACAGCTATAACATCAGACACAAAACCAGCCACAACACCACCAGCTATAACATCGGATACAAAACCAGCCACAACCCCACCAGCTATAACATCTGACACAAAACCAGCCACAACACCACCAGCTATAACATCAGCCACAAAACCAGCCACAACATCACCAGCTATAACATCAGACACAACACCAGCCACAACACCACCAGCTATAACATCAGACACAAAACCAGCCACAACACCACCAGCTATAACATCAGACACAATACCAGCCACAACATCACCAGCTATTACATCAGACACAAAACCAGCCACAACACCAACAGCTATAACATCAGCCACAAAACCAGCCACAACACCAACAGCTATAACATCAGACACAAAACCAGCCACAACACCACCAGCTATAACATCGGATACAAAACCAGCCACAACCCCACCAGCTATAACATCTGACACAAAACCAGCCACAACACCACCAGCTATAACATCAGACACAAAACCAGCCACAACATCACCACCAGCTATAACATCAGACACAAAACCAGCCACAACCCCACCAGCTATAACATCAGACACAAAACCAGCCACAACACCACCAGCTATAACATCAGACACAAAACCAGCAACAACACCACCAGCTATAACATCAGACACAAAACCAGCCACAACACCAACAGCTATAACATCAGACACAAAACCAGCCACAACACCACCAGCTATAACATCAGACACAAAACCAGCAACAACACCACCAGCTATAACATCAGACACAAAACCAGCCACAACACCAACAGCTATAACATCAGACACAAAACCAGCCACAACACCAACAGCTATAACATCAGACACAAAACCAGCCACAACACCACCAGCTATAACATCGGACACAAAACCAGCCACAACACCACCAGCTATAACATCAGACACAAAACCAGCCACAACACCACCAGCTATAACATCAGACACAAAACCAGCAACAACACCACCAGCTATAACATCAGACACAAAACCAGCCACAACACCAACAGCTATAACATCAGACACAAAACCAGCCACAACACCAACAGCTATAACATCAGACACAAAACCAGCCACAACACCAACAGCTATAACATCAGACACAAAACCAGCCACAACACTACCAGCTATAACATCGGACACAAAACCAGCCACAACACCACCAGCTATAACATCAGACACAAAACCAGCCACAACACCACCAGCTATAACATCAGACACAAAACCAGCCACAACCCCACCAGCTATAACATCAGACACAAAACCAGCCATAACATCACCAGCTATAACATCAGACACAAAACCAGCCACAACACCACCAGATAAAACATCAGCCACAAATCCAGGCACAACAACACCAGCTATAACATCAGCCACAAAACCAGCCACAACACCACCAGCTATAACATCAGCCACAAATCCAGCCACTACACCACCAGCTATAACATTAGCCACAAAACCAGCCACAACACCACCAGCTATAACATCAGCCACAAAACCAGCCACAACACCACCAGCTATAACATTAGCCACAAAACCAGCCACAGGAACAAGTCCAGGTACAACAGGTACAGCCACACTGGCAACAACATCTTCAAGCACTGCAAAAACAGGAAGTACTAGTCCTTTCACTGGTAACCCCTCTGCGAACACTGGAAGCACTAGTATCTTTACCGGAAGTACATCTACAGGAAGGACTACTGATGTGAATGTTTTAGCAGAACAAAATACACAGAATGCAATTAACGTTGGTAAGTAAAAAAAAAATCTAAGCAGTTATTTGAAATTATATGCTTTTTTTATAGTAACACTAGCAGAAGAACTTGGCTTTGCACGGGTATATTTAATGTATTTCATTTAATGAATGTTCTGTGTGTCGTTAAAAGATATCGACAGTATGCTCCATAACAGTGACCTCTACAGCACCCCGCCCCCTAAACAGTGAACTCCTCTGCCCCTAACTCCTTAACACTGACCCTCCCAAAAGTGCAGCGCTTTCTTACAATGGGTCGTCTATAGCAGCCCGTGCCCTTAACTTTGAGCTTAACAGCAGCCCACCCCTTTAACAGTGAGTTTCACAGCATTTCACTCTCTTGACATTGACCTTCTCAGGGGCATGCCCCCTTAACAGTGACCTATACAGTACCCTGCCCCATTAACAGTGACCTCCACAGTGTCTGCCCTTTTAATAGTGACTTCCTCAGTGTCCGTCCCTTTCTCAGTGACCTCCACAGTATCCATGCATTTCTCAGTGACTTTCACAGTGTCTGTCCCTTTAACAGTGACCTCCACAGTGCCTGCCCCTTTAAGTGACCTCCACAGAGCACGTCCCCTTAACAGTGACCTTTACAGTACCCATCCCTTTAACTGTGACCTCCACAGTGCCTGCTTCTTTAACAGTGAGCTCCACAGTGCCCGCCCCTTTAACAGTGAGCTCCACATAGCCCTTCCCTTTAACAGTGGCCTCCACAGTGCCCGCCCCTTTGACAGTGACCTTAACAGTGCCCACCTCTTTAATTGACCCAGACACTGCCTGCCCCTTTATGTGACCTTCACAGTACCAGCCCCTTTAACAGTGACCTGCACAGTGCCAGCCCCTTTAACAGTGACCTACATGGTGGCCGTCCCTTTAACAGTGACCTCCACAGTGCCCGCCCCTTTAACATTGACTTCCACGGTGCCCACCCCTTTAACAGTGACCTCCACAATGCCTGCCCCTTTGACAGTGACCTCCACAGTGCCCGCCCCTTTAACAGTGACCTACACGGTGCCCCCGCATTTAACAGTGACCTCCACAGTGCCTGCCCCTTTAAGTGACCTCCTCAGAGCACGTCCCCTTAACAGTGACCTTTGCAGTACCCATCCCTTTAACTGTGACCTCCACAGTGCCCGCCCCTTTAACAGTGAGCTCCACAGAGCCCTTCCCTTTAACAGTGGCCTCCACAGTGCCCGCCCCTTTGACAGTGACCTTCACAGTGCCCACCTCTTTAAGTGACCCAGACATTGACTGCCCCTTTATGTGACCTTCACAGTACCAGCCCCTTTAACAGTGACCTGCACAGTGCCAGCCCCTTTAACAGTGACCTACATGGTGGCCGTCCCTTTAACAGTGACCTCCACAGTGCCCGCCCCTTTAACATTGACTTCCACGGTGCCCACCCCTTTAACAGTGACCTCCACAGTACCAGCCCCTTTAACAGTGACCTGCACAGTGCCAGCCCCTTTAACAGTGACCTACATGGTGGCCGTCCCTTTAACAGTGACCTCCACAGTGCCCGCCCCTTTAACATTGACTTCCACGGTGCCCACCCCTTTAACAGTGACCTCCACAATGCCTGTCCCTTTGACAGTGACCTCCACAGTGCCCGCCCCTTTAACAGTGACCTACACGGTGCCCCCGCATTTAACAGTGACCTCCACAGTGCCCGCCCCTTTAACAGTGACCTACACGGTGCCTGCCCATTAACAGTGATCTCCACAGTGCCCGCCCATTAACAGTGACCTCCATAACGCCCTGCCCCTTTAAGGCTAGGGCTACACAATGACATGTGTTGTGCGACATTTTGTCTCAACAATTTTTATAATGATAGGCTATGGTGTCGCACCGAGACATGCTGCGATTGAAGCACGACAGTCGCAAAAAATCCATCCAAGATGGATGCATGTAGCAGTGTAGATATGCCCTATGTGTCGTGCGATTTGGGTTGGCTGGGTTGTTATGGAAACCTAGAATAAAGCTGTGTATGTGGAGACTAAGGGCCTGCGAGCTACTATTGGCTGATAAGGGACATGTGACCGTGTGTATGGCAGTTGGCATATAAATAGAAAGACAATCAGTCTTGTATTGGCTAATGCAGGTCATTTTTTAGGAATATCTCAGGAACGTCCTAGAGAGCTGAGACCCCCACAAGATTTCTTTCCAGGTAGCAAGGGATGTGTATACCAAGTTTCGGTGAAATCGAAGGTTGCGTTTTTGAGTGATCGGGGAACATATACACATACAGTACATACATACACACATATATGCATGCATATGTCCTTTTTTATATATATAGAAGATTATGGTGTGCACAGCAATGATTATGGCCCGATTATAAATTAAAGCCAAATAGCCAGGAGCAAAGGCTGAAAAGGGTTAAGAAAACGTATTAAAACATGAGCAAACAAACAGCAGATGTAGAATACAGTCACACCCTGAACACGCTTATTATGGAGATCTCTATTTGTTAATAGACATGTTGATCATGTGACGTTGGTCTTCAGATCCCCAGAAATTTCATTACAGTGTCTCCAAATCTTCAAATATTATATTACTGTGCATATATACAGTATTTTTTTTGGTCACTGACCTTAAATTGATTGTTCTAAGTGTACTAAACCTGTTAATAGGTCCTGTGACATACATCTTTAGTAAAACAACATAGGTAAAATACTAAATATAGGGACATCCACCCAGGGGAGCACCGAGGAATTTTGTCTAGGGGGATATGAGGAGAAACAATTTTTGACCCCGCCCATTATTATAAGCCCTCCCATGAATTAAAATGTGGCGCGCCACACATAAAAATGTTGGCCCCACTCATTGCTATAAGCCCCTCCTACAAACTATTCTTACCCCTCTGTGACTGGAATCACCACCAATTTCTGTTTCAAACACTGCCCCCCACGTAGCTCCGTGGCAGGAGCTATACCAATTTGCACATCCTCCCTCCTATTCCTGAAGTCCCGAAGAGGAGTGGAAGAGGAGCTGCATGATATTTAAGGTGTGTAGGCCCGGGTGGCCTGGCTCAACACATTATACGGAGAGGGGAGGGTCTGCCCTGGCTGCACTGCCTGCTTCACATTATATACAGTTGCAAGAAAAAGTATGTGAACCCTTTGGAATGATATGGATTTCTGCACAAATTGGTCATAAAATGTGATCTGATCTTCATCTAAGTCACGACAACAGACAATCACAGTCTGCTTAAACACACAAATAATTAAATGTTACCATGTTTTTATTGAACACACCATATAAATATTCACAGTGCAGGTGGAAAAAGTATGTGAACCCCTAGACTAATGACATCTCCAAGAGATAATTGGAGTGAGGTGTCAACCAACTGGAGTCCAACCAATGAGATGAGATTGGAGGTGTTGGTTACAGCTGCCTTGCTCTATAAAAAACACACACCAGTTCTGGGTTTGCTTTTGATAAGAAGCTTTTCCTGATGTGAATGATGCCTCGCACAAAAGAGCTCTCAGAAGGCGTACGATTAAGAATTGTTGACTTGCATAAAGCTGGAAAGGGTTATAAGTATCTCCAAAAGCCTTGCTGTTCATCAGTCCATAGTAAGAAAAACTGTCTATAAATGGAGAAAGTTCAGCACTGCTGCTACTCTCCTTAGGAGTGGCCATCCTTTAAAGATGACTGCAAGAGCACAGCGCAGACTGCTCAATGAGGTGAAGAAGAATCCTAGAGTGTCAGCAAAAGACTTACAAACGTCTCTGACATATGCTAACATCGCTGTTAGCGAATCTACGATACATAAAACACTAAACAAGAATGGATTTCATGGGAGGATAACACAGAGGAAGCCACTGCTGTCCAAAAAAACATTGCTGCACGTTTACAGTTTGCACAAGAGCACCTGCATGTTCTACAGCAGTACTGGCAAAATATTCTGTGGACAGATGAAACCAAATTTGAGTTGTTAGGAAGAAACACACAACACTATATGTGGAGAAAAAGAGGGACAGCACACCAACATCAAAACCTCATCCTAACTGTGAAGTATGGTGGTGGGGGCATCATGGTTTGGGGCTACTTTGCTGCATCAGGGCCTGGACGGATTGCTATCATCGAAGGAAAAATGAATTTCCAAGTTTATCAAGACATTTTGCAGAACTTAAGGCCATCAGTCCACCAGCTGAAGCTCAACAGAAGATGGGTGTTGCAACAGGACAACGACCCAAAGCATAGAAGTAAATCAACAACAGAGTGGCTTAAACAGAAGAAAATATGCCTGATCTCAACACGATTCAGATGCTGTGGCATGACCTCAAGAAAGCGATTCACACCAGACATCCCAAGAATATTGCTGAACTGAAACAGTTCTGTAAAGAGGAACGGTGAAGAATTACTCCTGACCGTTGTGCACGTCTGATCTGCAACTACAGGAAACGTTTGGTTGAAGTTATTGCTGCCAAAGGAGGTTCAACCAGTTATTAAATCCAAGGGTTCACATACTTTTTCCACCTGCACTGTGAATGTTTACATGGTGTGTTCAATAAAAACATGGTAACATTTAATTCTTTGTGTGTTATTAGTTTAAGCAGACTGTGATTGTCTATTGTTGTGACTTAGATGAAGATCAGATCACATTTTATGACCAATTTGTGCAGAAATCCATATTATTCCAAAGGGTTCACATACTTTTCCTTACAACTGTAATAGATAACAGCAGGCTACAGCCAGGAATCTCCACCCCGGATCCTGCTCGAAACCTATGGTTCCCTCCCATCCACCATCCACCCGTGGCCTGCTGCCCCCCTCGACTGCCCCCCCCCTCGACTGCCCTCACCAGGCTGAAGCCCCCTGCTCCATTTGCAGCCACCACCATGCTTTTAGCTACCCAGCTCTGAATCCTCCTTCTGCAAATGGCAGGGGGAGGAGCCGGAGAATCTCCTCTGCTACATAGTGCCACATACCTCTTACATCCAGTGATGTCACCTTTGATGTAGATGTTTCTCATCTTCTCCATTCAGTCTCTGCAGAGATTGACACACAGACATTAGTATCCCATCATCCTCATATCTTCTGAACATCCCATTCTGCCACCCCCAATACTGTGCTCCCCAATACTATACTGCAGAAACAGTCCCCCTAAAAGTACTTGTACCACAGAGATAGTGCCCCTTTCAATAATTATTGGCACACAATGCTCTCAAAAAAATAAAAGCACCCAGTAAATAGTGTACTGGACACTAATAGTATAAACATAATGTCCACAAAAAAAATATTGTTCTAAGCTGATACTGTGCCAGGGTGCCCACCAAAGTAATAGTGCTCCCCAAAATCCCACCGATAGAAATAATTAATCGCCAAAGCACACTTAGTAGCAATAATGCCCCAATAGTGCCCATACTAGTAATCAGGTTACAGAGTAGTAGTACAGCCCACCATAATGCCCCCTAGTAGTAATAATTCTCCTTATAATATAACAGTACAGAAAATACTCCCTCAGTTGAGCTAATGTCCCCATAATGTATGCCAGTATAAAATACCCCTATATAGTGCCCCAATAAATGCCCCCATAGTGCTCCTCTCCCCCTTCCCCATAGTGCCCCCTATAATATACCAGTACAAAAATGTCCCTTCTGAGTGCCCCCAGCAGATGCCCCTATAGTGCCCCCATAATGCGGCAGTAAAAAGTCCCCCTTCTTAGTGCCACCAGATGCCCCCATAATTCTCCTCTCACCCATAATGCCCCATAATGTGCCAGTAAAAATGCCCCTATTGTGCCACCAGATGCCCCATAGTGTTGCTCTCCTCTATAGTGCCTCCCATAATGTGCCAGTAAAAATGCCCCTTTAGTGCCACCAGATGCCCCCATAGTGCTCCTCTCCAGCCTAGTGCCCCCCATAATTTGCTAGTAAAAAATGCCCCTTTAGTGCCACACGATGCCCCCATAGTGTTTCTCTCCAGCATAGTGACCTCCATTATGTGCCAGTAAAAAATGTTCCTATAGTGTCACCGGATGACCCATTGTGCCGCTCTCCCCCATAGTGCCTCCCATAATGTGCCAGTAAATAATGCCCCTTTATTGCCACCAGATGCCCCATAGTGGTGCTTTCCCCTATAGTGCCTCCCATAATGTACCATTAAAAGAATGCCCCCTTAGTGCCACCAAATGCCATAGTGCCCCCTATAATGTGCCAGTAAAAAAGGCTCCTTTAGAGCCACAAGATGCCCCCATTGTGCTCCTCTCCCCCATAGTGCCCCCAAATAATGCCCCTATATTGCCACCAGATGCCCCATAGTGCTGCTCTTCCTTATAGTGCCTACCATAAAGTGCCAGTAAAAATGCCTCTTAGTGCCTCTCCCCCATAGCCCCCCTGTAATGTGCTAGTAAGAAATGCCCCCAGATGCCCCCATAATGTGCCAGTAAGAAATGCCTCCATAGTGCCCCCATAATGTGCCAATTAAGAAATGCCCCCAGATGCCCCCATAGTGCCCCCCCAAATGGGCCAGTAGGAAATGCGGTACCAGAGCGATCCGCTGATCCTCCCCTATGACTGCTTTTTTACAGGAGTTGCCTCTCATGAGGTTCTAAATAATATATGTGTGAAGGCTTTGGCCTGGATTTGTGGGAGGGGCTGAGGTCCGCCTCCAGCCATTTAGGGCACCCCTCTACCTGACTCCTGCACCGTCCGAGGTCTGAACTTTGAAGGAGGAAGTCGCTGGTGGAGTTACTGGAGAGTTACCTGCGAGTTGCTGAGTCTTGGAAGTTTTGCCCGGTATACTATGAGTCATCCATACGGTGCAGCTGGGGCCTCACGGTTGCCCCCTGTACCGGCTCATTTCATTTCACCAAACTTTGCACTCATGTCACAAATTCTCGTTACAAGTCACTATCATTTCATGTCTGCGGTACAGCACAGGGCCTCACGGTTGCCCCTGTACCAGCTCGTTCATTTCACTTTTTCCTTGTCAAACCATGTCACAGTTTCACTCCTGTCACGGTTTCATGTTGCTACGTTTTCCGATCATGCATGCACACGGTCACCACACCACATCCCCACTCCCAGCGCTGCCAAACACGTTGTACCAGATCCCCATGGCAGCCACCAACGCCGTTCCCCTCCTCACCATCATCCCACACTTTCCTTCCCCTCACACACAAATATATATATGCATCAGGCTGTCACGTGCATGGACCATTCTGTTACTTTGTTGGGCAAGTTGTTCCCCTCGCCCAGCTCAGCGGCACGCCCGCACTCTCACAAGTCACCAGTTGCTCACCGCAACCCGACCGCTCCACGCTCCCTCTCCACACACCACACCAGTGCCACGGTCCCTCTCTTCCCCGCGTCTCCGTCCTCCTGCCGCGCTGCCAATGGCGTCCGCCGCGTCCCGACGCCCGGTTTGCGCATGCGCGGCGGGGGCGCGGCGCGTGCACGGCCACGGCGCATGCGCAGTGACCGGCGGCCGGCCGGGTGCCGCGCGCGTGCGCTGTGCGGGGGGGAGGGGGAGCCGAGGGGTGCCTGCACATACACCCCTGCACCACGCACCTCAAGATTTCGGCTACCGCTCCCCTCCATCAGCCAGCACATTCAGGAGGGGGGCGCCACATCCATGTTACCAAATCCACTGCAATAAAAACCAAAACGCTTCACACAAAACCACCAGAACAACCCGCATTGGGAAATAGTAAAAAAAAAAAATATATATATAAACCCGCCATATTGAAAAACAGGGAAACCCGCCACGGAAAAAAAAAAAAAAAAAAAAAACCCCGCCATATGGAAAACAGAAAAACCCGCCAAAAAAAAAAAAAAAAACCCGCCATATGAAAAAAAAAAAAACACCCCCGCCACATGACAAAAAAAAAAAAAAAAAACCCGCATATGGGAAAACAAACAACCCGCCACAAAAAAAAATAAAAAAAATAAAAAAATAAAAATAAAACCCGCCATATGGATAATAAAAAAAAAAAAAAAAAAAAAAGAATGATCAAAACAAACTACCCCCGGTTCATTTCTACATTTCACACTACATCCACCATACCGGGTCACCATTGCAACTCATGGCGCAATCCCTCAGGTCATGCTAACATCCAGACCGCTGTCAAACTCTCGTCATAACACTTCTGTCTACCCCTCTTTCAGGCGGTCAAGCTCATTCTTATTTACGCTGCACGTATCCTGTGATTTTTCTTGCTACCAGGTACGTACACCTGCTCAATCGTCTATTTTTTCCTACATTTCACTCCATCCCGTTAGGGTCAGCGTGCTGGCATTAGGGGCGTCGGAATCCCACTAGAGTATCCCCCTCTCGGCTCCGCCATCAGTCAGTGGTCCGCGAGGCCAACACCCCGCCTCACACGCTCGGAGGCAGCCGCCCATCGCGCCACTCGTTAGTAAGCCGCCTCGCTGTTGCATAGAGAGGGCCTCACCTGTCACTCCCTTTCCCTAGTCCTGTCTTACAAGTCACCGAGAGGCCTCACACTCCTGCCACCACGTCAGTGGCCTCATCAACCCCTCGCGCCAACTCATAGATAGTGCCTCTCAAGCCGCTCGGCAATTAGCAGGGCCTCACCTGTCACCATCTTAGGCTTAATTATTTCGCCATCCGGCATAGCTAGTAGTGATGAGCGGGAGGTGCCATATTCGATTTCGCGATATTTCGCGAATATTCGAATGAATATTCGTGTTATATTCGTCGAAATCGAATATTCGTAATTATTCCAATTATCGCGAATAATATACGAATTTTTTTTCGCGTATTGCGATTATTTATCTTGATAGTATAAGGCAACGTTCCTATGCTAATTGACTATGGCTAGGCTAATATGTGTATTTTACGAAATTTCGTGATTTGCTCTAACTTCGTCTCTTAGAATATTACGAATATTCTAAAAGACGAAGTTAGAGCAATATTACGAAATTTCGTAAAATACACATATAGATTGTAATTTAGCTAATATACTGCTATAATCCCTTTTTTTGCCTCTAATTTTTTTTTTGCCTCTTCTGAACTTAAGTTTTGTAAAATAAGTACACTATTAAAAAATAATACTATAGCAGTATATTAGCTTAAATACAATCTATGTGTATTTTACGAAATTTCGTAATATTGCTCTAACTTCGTCTTTTAGAATATTCGTAATATTCTAAAAGACGAAGTTAGAGCAATATTAAGAACATTTGCAAAAGCCGAAATTGCGATGCGAGTAATATAATACGAAATAGTCGCATGAAGATTTCAACTTAGCACTGCTATATTCCATATTCTAGCCTAATATGGAATATAGCAGTGCTAAGTTAGCACTGCTATATTCCATACTAGGCTAGAATATGGAATATAGCAGTGCTAAGTTGAAATCTTCATGCGATTATTTCGTATTATATTACTCGCATCGCAATTTCGGCTTTTGCAAATGTTCTTAATATTGCTCTAACTTCGTCTTTTAGAATATTACGAATATTCTAAAAGACGAAGTTAGAGCAATATTACGAAATTTCTAAAAGACGAAGTTAGAGCAATATTACGAAATTTCGTAAAATACACATAGATTGTATTTAAGCTAATATACTGCTATAGTAATATTTTTTAACAGTGTACATATTTTACAAAACTTAAGTTCAGAAGAGGCAAAAAAAATTAGAGGAAAAAAAAAGGGATTATAGCACTATATAAGCTAAATTACAATCTATATGTGTATTTTACGAAATTTCGTAATATTGCTCTAACTTCGTCTTTTAGAATATTCGTAATATTCTAAAAGACGAAGTTAGAGCAATATTAAGAACATTTGCAAATTTCGCAAGTTGCGATGCGAGTAATATAACACGAAATAATCGCATGAAGATTTCAACTTAGCACTGCTATATTCCATATTCTAGCCTAGTATGGAATACAGCAGTGCTAACTTAGCACAGCTATATTCCATATTAGGCTAGAATATGGAATATAGCAGTGCTAAATTGAAATCTTCATGCGATTATTTCGTGTTATATTACTCGCATCGCAACTTGCGAAATTTCGTAAAATACACATATAGATTAGATTGTAATTTAGCTAATATGGAATATAGCAGTAAGTTGAAAACGCCACTGACTGGAGCAGCCAGGAAGCCAGGAATCCAAAGGACAGGTAAGAACAACTTTAGAGAAGTGGGAAAGAAAAAAAATATTATAATAAAAAAAAAAAAATACGAATATTCGAATTCGCGAATATATAGAACGATATTCTAAATATTCGCGAAATCTCGAAATTGCGATATTCGAGAAAAAAATTCGTAATTCGAATATTCGCGCTCAACACTAATAGCTAGCTTGCCAGCACGATCCTGTGTTTCCCCACACTAACAAACTATTCTGTTTTAGCATGTCTCTGGAAGGAAGTGAGAACTTTTCCCTTCCTGGCACTCCGGCCAGATCCATCACCTTAGCCCAGGGAGACGATCTTTCTAGCCCAGCATCCATCAGATCCTGGACAGTTCCGCGTATCACGACAGAATTGAGGAGACGGCAGATTCCCTTCCCCGCCACGGCAAGGAAAGCGGAGCTTTTCCGTCTACTGCGCACGTCAGCCAGTAACGCGGAGGCAGGGGAAGGACCCAGCCAGTCCAGCACGGGGGACATACACGCCATGCTGGCCTCTTTGATGACGTCCATGTACAGGGTCAACGACAGGTTAGAGAAGCTGGAGTCGGTCACCACATCCCTCTCCTTGGCAGTGCCACCACCGGCGGCGCCACCGGCACCAGCCGGATTGCCAGTGGCCGTGCCATCCATCAACCCAGATGACCAAGAAGTCAGCCCGGCGCACATGATACCGGAGCACTTGAGAAGTTACATTCTGGAAGCATTCATGTCTCAGCACCCATCCAGACATCTCACGGATTTCCTTGTGGCGGGTCTGACCGAAGGCTTCCACACGGGCATCCTGCACAGGCCGACAGGTACCCTGGAATGTCCAAATCTCCTATCCGCCCAAGGCAACCCCACCGCAATTGACGCCCTCATAGCCCTGGAAGTCGCAGAGGGCTTCGTGCTAGGACCATTCAAGACACCCCCATTCACCACATGGCGCACCAATCCCATTGGCATCGTCACCGGGAAGTCTTCCCAGAAACAGAGGCTAATCATCGATTTATCAGCACCACACGGTTCAGCCGACCCCAGTCTAAACTCCCTCATTCCATCGGAAGAATTCTCACTCCAATACACCACCATAGATCACGCCATCACCGCCATCAAGCAAGCAGGGGTCGGAGCATGGCTCAGCAAAACCGACATCGCCAATGCGTTCAAATTGCTACCAATCCACCCGTCACTGTGGCACCTTCATGGCATCAAGTGGTCCGGAAACTATTATTTTTCTCCCGGTTGACCTTCGGATCCAAGAGTAGCCCGGCCATTTTTGTCACATTCGCGGAGGCACCATGCTGGTTGCTCTTGAACGTAGCAAGATGCCCGATGGTCTTGCATTACCTTGATGACTTTCTACTCGTGGAGGAGAACACCTCCCCTCCCGCCAGCCTCAGGGCCACCATCAAGCTGTTCGGGGAACTTGGGGTACCCATCTCCTCCAAGAAAACAGAAGGGCCGGACACATTCATCACCTTCTTGGGCATTCAGTTGGATTCGGCCTCCATGCAAGCCAGTTTGCCACTCGGGAAGATCCAGGTTATTCTCAACCACATAGACAATTACCTTCAACTCGGCAACTGCAATCGCAAGGAGTTACAGTCCCTATTGGGGTCCCTGAACTTTGCCATGCGCATCATTCCCCAGGGTCGCTCGTTCATTTCACTGCTTCTGCACCTTTTCCCCCTTTTTCTTCACGACTCTCACAGGCTGCCCCTGGATGCCCACGCCACTGCAGATCTGGGTATGTGGAGGAGATTTCTGTCCGCCTGGAACGGCAGGAGCATGTTCCTCCCTCAGCTATCGGACTCTTCCCCATCTGTCTGGTCGGATGCGGCATCCACCACAGGCTTCGCGGCCATTTTTGGGAACAATTGGCTGTGGGGTAGCTGGCCTCCTGCGGTCCAGGGTTTGGAAGGATTCTCCACTACCTCGGCTCTGTTCGAGATCTACCCTATCGTGGCGGCCGCCGTGGCGTGGGGTCATTCATGGGCAAACAGGTCGGTCCGATGCTACTCAGACAACCAGGCAACCTGCCAGATCATTAACAAGGGTCGGTCCAAATCCCTCACAATCAGGAGGTTCCTGCGCAAGCTTACTTGGTTGACAGCTTGCAACAATTTCTTCATACACTGCTTCCACGTCCCGGGAAGGTGCAATACGGCAGCTGACAATCTGTCTCGTTTCCAATTTCAGGCGTTTCATCAGGCTCTCCCGTCAGCGTCACCCACGGCCTCCATCACCCCGTCATTTCACCAGCTCATTCTGGATTAGATGTCATCATGCGCCATAGCCAGTCATTATCCCACTCTGCACTATCAGACAACACACGCAGGTCATACAACAGAGCATTCGCACTGTTTAACAAATTCCGGTTGGAACACAGCATCACGCACCCATTTGTCATGACTTCCCGGCTAGGATTTGCTTCTTTTTGCCACCTCAAGCTCAAACTGTCATACAACACCATCAAGCTCTATCTCACCGGTATCCAACATCACATGCTAATCATACACCCCAACAACATCAGTTTCATGGCCTCACACCAGATCAAAACCATACTCAAGGGCATTCAGAAGACAGAACCCGCACGGCCGACACAGAGACTGCCCATTAACAGTCACTTTGTCAAAGCACTATCCGACTTATTAGACTCCAGTCCTTTTGAAGCTGATACCAACTCCATCATCAAAACAGCGATGTACCTGGCCTTCTACGGATTCCTGAGGCCCGGGGAATTCACCACGACCTCGGCGACCCAAACTACACATTGTCTGCTAGCCTCCCACTTGACGAAACACGGGGATCATTATATCCTAACCTTACCTCACTCCAAAAGCAGTCAGCTCTCACCCGTGAACATTCCATACTACCCTACGCAGAACAGATGGTGCCCAGTCGGGGTTCTGGACGCATACAAACAGCATCACAAGTTCCTACCCTGTCAGCCACTACTTCAACTGCGTGGGTCTGTACTTACCACCACCACCTTCATGACCTATGTCAGGTCATCC